>NC_140166.1:101230868-101425868 GCF_963971535.1 Notolepis coatsorum
CAGTACAGCTCAAGACCAGAGAAAGACGTTCGTCTTGTTTACATCAGGGTCCCCCTGCGAGTTTTACCCCCATTTACAACGACGACGAGCTTACAAAACAAGTTATCAGTAGATTCATATAGACACAATAAATAAGAATAAACTATAAAAATCAGCTAACAAGTCGACATCAGGGGACCCTGATGTAAACAAGACGAAAGTCTTTCTCTGGTCTGCATTCCATTAACAATTGATTTGTGTGTATTGAGCCGTAGCCTATACTGTACTGTATAATGTAATTGTACCCATTCTTCAATGTTAATCAAATGTTCAATCACCCAGTGTCTGCTATTATATCATACTTTTACAGTAAATGCAGCGAGAGAAGGAAGAACATTCACGAAAACTCACGTATAATGCTTTCCTGAATTACATGTAAATAATCCCTTATGTGGGGGACATTTAATTTAATAATCAGTTGGTGTATTATAACTTTCTGTAGCATAATCCTTCATCATGCTGTCAATGGACATCAGATTCCCAAAGCCCCAAGACACAACATGTAGACTAATTAAACGCAATGTATAAGTAAATAAAAGAAACAAGTAGGCCTACGTTTTATTTATAAAGCACATTTTAAACACTGCAGTTGCACCAAAGTGCTGTACATATAAATGGCACTATAATAAAAACACGGTAAAACATGGTAAAGAAAGCAATACAAATACGACAAATATAACAACGATTAGAAAATATGAAATAGAAAAATACATAACATGAAACTGAGTAGTGTGAGATCATCAGACTGTCCAGACTAAATAGCTCAGTTTAAAAGCTAAAGGCCTGAGTAAACCTACCATATAACCTAAATATTGTTTATAGATATTAGAGTTTATATATATTATGTCAATAATTCCTCCCCCTAAACACAACTAAAGAGATACCCCCCTCTCCCTCCAAACTTTTTCTCAAACATATTTCTCACGTCTGTTTCAGTGTAATCTATTCTATACAGACATTAAAATGCAGGACGCACGACACATTTTGGAGATAATAGACAACATACCTAGACACACCGTGTGTGCCCGACTGCCCGTGCGTTGCGCGCACTACAGAATGTGCACAAGATGGATACTGCTGACAATGAATGACATTGTCAGGCACTTAGTCAGAGAGGACCGGAGGCTATTTCTTAATCATCTCTGGCATGGCATCACACCCTGCACTAGTGAAAGGCATGGGGTGACGCGTGGGTTATTGTGCGGCTTGTGTTTATGTGAGGGATATAATAACCAAAACAAACTATCAAAGTGGAAGCTTTAAATTGGGTGATGAACTGGCGACGCGGGTTCCCCGAATCGCAGCATCATTATGTGAGAGGTGTTCATGGCTGCTGGAGTCAGCTGGAAACATGCTTGCTCTTCTGAAACCGAGAAGATATTGCTGGAGATTGTACACAAAAGCATGCGCTTGCTTGATTGTTATGGGCACCCCCCCCCCCCTGCAGAGGGCACAGCTTCTCTGGGGGAAAACACTCACTGACGCGAGGGTCAACCTGGCATGAATGAGACACATAGACGCGTGGTGAATAGCGCAGTTGTGTGAAGGTTGGGACATAAAAATTAAGATGGTACAACAATTATATTACACATTACATTACATTCAAATGTATTGTCAGCATACAGCACAAGTACAGTACAACGAAAATAAGGTTGGCATCAACCAGTGCAAATGTAACAGTAAAGTGCAATAGTAATGTAGTACAGGTGATTAAACTGGGTATAAAATATATAAATGAGTACTACTGCGTAATAGTGCTAATCAGATGTATGTACAGAGTATATACAGCATAATTGTACATGCTATCATAGTTATATATGGGGTATATGCAGGTGTATAAATAGGTATAGAAAGGAGGTAAATTAAGACATAAATATTAATGTTATATATATATGTGGTAAGGTGGGTATATCATTATTAAAACCAATGTACGCACATTAAAGAAAGTATAGCCAGACTACACCACTTGAACCAAATGTTTTTAGAGACATGTCGCATTAGACGGACTGCGGCTACTGTTGTCTGTCAGCGTCTCGTGCTGATTTCTGGAAGCAAAGGGGGGAAATGTGGAAGAAGAAGGAGAGAAGAAAAAAAAAACATTTTTCTTCAAGTCCTCCATTCCCTGATTGGCTCTCGAGGGGTAAACCCAACATTCCACAGAGGTTCACTTTGGCAGCCTGTTCATTTGCAAATAAACCATACAAGTAGCTCAACATTTCCCTCTCGCCTCTTGATATCTATATATTATAGGTCAGTGCTCGAGGTCCCCGAGCGCACTTTTACGCACAGCATTGCGATTCATTTTTACGCACGTCTTGTAGATTCTCGGAACTTATAAGCGTTTGGAATTCGCTGAAAATGTTTGGGTCACTTGTTGTCATTACGATCCTCTGTTTTTCTCACGTCCCCTCGGCGTTTGGTCAGGTGAGTTTCCAGGCCTGTGATGGTTCAAGGTGGTGACAATAGGCGACATCTCATGGTACTACTGCTGTGGGGACATACAGTACTATTGGTCAGTGAACATCGGTGGCGATAAGAACTCGGCGCTGTAGTTGTAGACCGAACTACTTTGCAATTAAATAAAGGCATGGCATTATATTGTTCCAACTTCATAATATGCCATGGTTCTATAAGCCTGAAAAACATCTAAGTAACTATTGTGATGAGATAAGATAAGATATTACTTTTGATCCCATTGGGGAAATTGAGGCGAACTTATAGCAGCATATGGGGGGGGGGGTACATGTACACAGGTATGGCAGGGTAATAGTAGAAAGACATAAATATAGGCATTACAATTAAAACTGAATATAAAATACGGGAAAAAATTTGTGTATAAGAGTGTCTATCCTGCTCTCTCCTTTGTTATCTCCACCTATACAGTATAGACAGTTGTGGAATTCTGGATTAAATGCTATGTGTCTATGTGACACCAAATATCTTGTCAGATCATGGAGGTCCATGGGATAAGATAATCAAATGGGGGGTCCTACGTATAAATTAGATATCAATTACATATCAAGTGTCTTTCTTTAACGTCAAAGAGACCAGTCTGTCTTGCTGTCATGACTCAGTAGCCTACTGTTAGATACACACAGCCCCCCTGGGGCCCCCCTGTAAATGAATGTGGCCTCTAACATGTCTCACCACATTACATTATGTCTAAGGACCAACTAACATCCCATAAGAGTTTCATATCGCCAGAGAGAGAGGAGGGGAGGGCTTGTTTGTGTTCCTGGATATGTTTTCTTTGTATATATAATTTTGCTTCCCATAATCCTCATTTACAGTTAAATATACATTTACATTTAGTTGACGCTTTTATCCAAAGTGACTTACAAGTTCTGTACAACAAGTCAGCAGGAAGGGTACAACTCTGGCAGCTAAGGGTAAGTGGTATTGTCCATGCTTCACTCTGATAGTAGTATAGACATATTAGCATGGTAGGTAGTGCCAGGCATGGTAGCATAATACATAGTAGATAGTATAGACATATTAGCATGATAGGTAGTAATATAAGGATATAGTAACATAGTACATAGTGGTAAAGTACATAATAAAAGACAGTAAGATGGTTATTATTATTATGAAGTTTTTTAGTTTTTTAATTTCAGATATTGATTGAAGAAGTGTGTTTTTAGTCAACTGTGGTTTCAGCTGTCCTGACTGTGATGGTTTCAGCTGTCCTGACTGTGGTGGTTTCATCTGTCCTGACTGTGGTGGTTTCAGCTGTCCTGACTCTGGTGGTTTCAGCTGTCCTGACTGTGGTGGTTTCAGCTGTCCTGACTGTGGTGGTTTCAGCTGTCCTGACTGTGGTGGTTTCAGCTGTGGTTTCAGCTGTCCTGACTGTGGTGGTTTCAGCTGTCCTGACTGTGGTGGTTTCAGCTGTCCTGACTGTGGTGGTTTCAGCTGTCCTGACTGTGGTGGTTTCAGCTGTGGTTTCAGCTGTCCTGACTGTGGTGGTTTCAGCTGTCCTGACTGTGGTGGTTTCAGCTGTCCTGACTGTGGTGATTTCAGCTGTCCTGACTGTGGTGGTTTCAGCTGTCCTGACTCTGGTGGTTTCAGCTGTCCTGACTGTGGTGGTTTCAGCTGTCCTGACTGTGATGGTTTCAGCTGTCCTGGCTGTGGTGGTTTCAGCTGTCCTGACTGTGGTGGTTTCAGCTGTCCTGACTGTGATGGTTTCAGCTGTCCTGACTGTGGTGGTTTCAGCTGTCCTGACTGTGGTGGTTTCAGCTGTCCTGGCTGTGGTGGTTTCAGCTGTCCTGACTGTGGTGGGATACAGTACCTGTTCCCTACAGGGTGTTAGATAGGAGGTGTGTTCTGTCCCTCAGAATGTCTTGGCGATACCGTCCCTGTGACGATACACTGCCGTTCTCACTGCCGCTACACCAGGCACCCATTGAGACAGTAAATAACAATAATAAAAAGACTCCCGGAATGTTCCATAAACACCCCTGAGATAACGTCTGTTACATTAATGCGGCGCCCACATGAGACGCCGTGCAGCCCAGGGGTAGAAAGAGGACTTTGTGGGATGGAGTTCTAAACATGTCTGCCCCCTCCGCCCGCTGAAGTCCCTCCAGTCAAACCAGGTGTTTCTCCACAAATATTGACTCTTCTTACATAACTCCCTTTTTTTGCCGGATGAAAACACTAATTGGCCTGTCTGAAAAAAGAACGCGCATGAGAGGACAGAGACGAAAAGAGGAAACTAATGAAAGAGAGTAATGACGGAGGGAACGCTCGGTGGAAAAACATGCTGCCGCTATCAACTCCCCAGCTCTCTCAGCCAATAGGGGGGCCAGGCGGTAATACAGGTGATGTTTACTCTGAGGATGTTTATACCACCCTGACTGACCCCAGACCCTCCAGCCAACACCCCTAGACACGTCACACATCAAGGGATTATGAGCCCCGTCGTGGGAGTTTGATGGATAGCGCCACTAACGCCTAAAGTTGCACACAGCGGTTATATAACATTATGTAATGAAGGTTCTGTGAAGCTGCCCACGGGGGCTGTCGTTCCACTGAACAGTCTGGAGAACTTGCAGGCAGAGAGGGTTCACCTTGAGCCTACAGGTTGTCGTGTTTGAGTTTGTTACGTTTTGGACAGGTCCATTAGATTAGATTAAAATATATTGTCATCGTACAGCACAAGTACAAGGTTCAAGGTTCTTTATTATTTGACATGCAAAAATACAGAATACCTTCACATGGAATGCTTTTTACAAAGACGTTTGGCATCCAACCAGAGTGTAAATGTAACAGTAACGTGCAATAGTAATATACAATGTTCAGGTGATTGAACTGGGTATAACATTATACTGTATAAATGAGTACTACAGAGCATCATTCTAAAAACACATTTTCTCTAAACAAACACCAATGACATCAAATCACTTACATTGCAGTATACTGTAAATATATGAATGTTCTGGAAGTCTCTAAGTTCTCAGCCCCACATAACGAGGCTTCTTGCTTTGTGAACTCAGAGCTGTAGTTCTGGTGTGTAGTTCAGGCAGCGTGAATACTTTCGGCAGCCAACATGCCCTTCCGCGTTGCTCTGATTGGCCAGCGATCGGCCAGCCCTCTACGCTCGTTTCCCCCCTACGCCGGTAACGCACGCATGCGCATTTTCTTTTTGACGGCGCATGCGCATTTTCTTTTTGACGGCACACAGCCACAAGCTCACACACAAGCCGCTTTTGTATAGGTTTTGTAACACATAGGTAATATTAATAGGTTTTGCCGCCGCGGCATTATGCATTCGTCACTACTCTCTATATTGACGCGATTCCATCAACACATAGGTAATATTAATAGGTTTTGCCGCCGCTGCATTATGCATTCGTCACTACTCTCTATATTGACGCGATTCCATCAACACATAGGTAATATTTAGATCACAGGCTGGTCATGCATAATCTCGCCCACCAGGCTGTAAAAATCATCCACTTATTGCCATCATGGACCAATAACAGAACAGATTGACAGGTGGTGACAAAGCACAAGACTGGGCATTTATTTAAAAAACATACATACCCTAACCACATAACAGATATTTAAAAGGTAATTAACAGGCATGTTCTGCAACATATATCCACTCTTGAACAATGAAAAACTCCTTTTTCTTCTATTTACAAATAAGAGCAGCTCTGAAGGCTCACGGAGATGAACGTTATTTCGATTGATATGAATAGCTAGTTACGTTAATAGAGAGAGATGATAAATTAATTAAACATAAAAAAAAAAAAAATTTAAGTGATTCGAACTTGTGACCATAGGCTCCACAGCAAGCTGGCGAATGAGTTGAGCTAAGTGCATGGATGTTAAAACTGGGTGACGAATGTATAATTTACACTTGTGCCAATTGCCTACTTATTATTAACCTAGGTATTGCGCAAGCGTTGCTAATTAACCTGTGTGGTTATTATTATTAACCTTTGCTGATTAACCTGCTGATTAACCTGTGTGGTTATTATGTAGGGGGGATTAGCGTGTCTCGCACGCTCGCGCGGGCGTATGAACGAGCGTAGAGGGCTGCATGATCGCTGGCCAATCAGAGCAACGCGGAAGGGCATGTTGGCTGCCGAAAGTATTCACGCGTTCAGGCAACCTAGACTAGAGGCAATAATGTCAACGCTCACTGACTTCAACACATCAGTTAACAATCCACAACACAGAAACATGCCCCTTGAGGTGTAATTACGCAGGTGCAGGTATGTTGTACCATGTCGTGCTGCTCTGTGCTCCATGAACCAGGCCTGCCCAGGGAGCGTGTATGCCTTCTACAACAGAACTGCGTTTCCGCGTTCGAGTTTTGCGCTCTGATTGGCCAGGTCATGTGACATGTGCGCCAATCGTGGGACAGCAAGTTCTGCGCCTATTTCCGGGTCTAACAGCCTGCAAACTACCTGGCGCTCTATCGCCATGCTCTAAGACAAACTCTAACCTTAACCAACTTCGAAAGAGTGCCTAAGCTTAACCGTCGGAATCAGGGCAGGCGTTCTATCGCCATGCTCTAAGACAAACTCTAACCTTAACCAACTTCGAAAGAGCGCCTAAGCTTAACCAGTGTAGAAACTTGCGGTCCCACGATTGGGCGTACATGTCACATGACCAGAAATGACCTGGCCAATCAGAGACGCGGAAACGCAGTTCTGTTGTAGAAGGCATTCAGGCGCCCAGGGACCATATACTGGAGTGGAAGGAGGTGTAGCTCTTTAAAGGTGCAGTTCACCCAAACAAACATTTCCAGAGTGCTATAGCTGAATCTATCCCTTCAGATAGTTTCAGTATGATTTGCTTAGTTTTGGAGATACCTGCTGTATAGATACCTGCTGTAGATATGTCTGCTGTAGAGATACCTGTTGTAGAGATACCTACTGTAGAGATACCTGTTGTAAAGATACATCCTGTAGAGATATCTTATGTAGAGATATCTGCTGTAGCGATGTTTGCTGTAGAGATAACTGCTGTAGAGATATCTGCTGTAAAGATACCTTCTGTAGAGATACCTGCTGTAGCGATGTTTGCTGTAGAGATAACTGCTGTAGAGATATCTGTTGTAGAGATAACTGCTGTAGAGATATCTGCTGTAAAGATACCTTATGTAGAGATATCTGCTGTAGCGATGTTTGCTGTAGAGATAACTGCTGTAGAGATATCTGCTGTAAAGATACCTTCTGTAGAGATACCTGCTGTAGCGATGTTTGCTGTAGAGATAACTGCTGTAGAGATATCTGTTGTAGAGATAACTGCTGTAGAGATATCTGCTGTAAAGATACCTTATGTAGAGATATCTGCTGTAGCGATGTTTGCTGTAGAGATAACTGCTGTAGAGATATCTGCTGTAAAGATACCTTCTGTAGAGATACCTGCTGTAGCGATGTTTGCTGTAGAGATAACTGCTGTAGAGATATCTGTTGTAGAGATACCTGCTGTAGCGATGTTTGCTGTAGAGATATCTGCTGTAGATACCTTCTGTAGAGATATCTGCTGTAGATACCTTCTGTAGAGATATCTGCTGTATAGATATCTGCTGTAGATACCTTCTGTAGAGATACCTGCTGTAGATATGTTTGCTGTAGAGATATCTGCCGTCACTCCAATACAATGGAGCTGAAAAGCAAGGTCTCTTTCCAGAAATCTTGATTTGATTACTCAGTCTCAGGATAATTCACAGACCTCGGTGTGAGCAGTTTCATGTAGGAATATTTTTTTTTTACTAAAGTACACCCTCCATTCATTATTATGCTGCCAATACATTTCTTAAAACAATGTTTCCTTAGTAGAACACTTTTTTGCAAACACACACTGTACCATTACATGAGTTTATGTCAACCTCCAACACACTGTGTGTATGTAGTGTTACATGAGTTTATGTCAACCTCCAACACACTGTGTATGTAGTGTTACATGATTTTATGTTGACCTCTAACACACTGTGTAGTGTTACATGAGTGTATGTTGACCTCTAACACACTGTGTAGTGTTACATGAGTGTATGTCAACCTCTAACACACTGTGTATGTAGTGTTACATGAGTTTATGTCAACCTCTAACACACTGTGTATGTAGTGTTACATGAGTTTATGTCAACCTCTAACACACTGTGTATGTAGTGTTACATGAGTTTATGTCAACCTCTAACACACTGTGTAGTGTTACATGAGTTTATGTCAACCTCTAACACACTGTGTAGTGTTACATGAGTTTATGTCAACCGCCAACACACTGTGTACTGTAGTGTTACATGAGTTTATGTCAACCTCTAACACACTGTGTACTGTAGTGTTACATGAGTTTATGTCAACTTCCAACACACTGTGTATGTAGTGTTACATGAGTTTATGTCAACCTCCAACACACTGTGTAGTGTTACATGAGTTTATGTCAACCACCAACACACTGTGTAGTGTTACATGATTTTATGTCAACCACCAACACACTGTGTATAGTGTTACATGAGTTTATGTCAACCACCAACACACTGTGTGTAGTGTTACATGATTTTATGTCAACCGCCAACACACTGTGTAGTGTTACATGAGTTTATGTCAACCACCAACACACTGTGTATGTAGTGTTACATGAGTTTATGTCAACCGCCAACACACACCTCCAACACATATTTCTCTCATCAGTAAAATAACTAGATCAGTCAAGCTGTCCTGGAATGCCTCTGAGCGTTTATTAAATGAGCATCATATCTTATCTGTCGCTCCCTTCTTGCAGGACTGTCCCAGTCGACAGGAGATGCAGAATTCTCTGAAGCAGGTCCAGAAGCTTCTCTCAGCACACGAAGCCTCTTATGTACAGAGTCTACGCACCCTGAGGAAGAAGATCACCCTGCTGCAGAGCACAGCAAAACTGACGCCAAAAGCCAACAGTAAGTATGAATGGATGAATGAATATATGAATGAATGTATGTACGAATGGATGCATGAATGAATGAACTAATTAATGTATGAATTAATAAATGAATGTATGAAAGAATGAATGTATGTATGAATGAATAAATATAAAAAAAATAGAATAATTTAAAAACAACAATGAAAAGATAAAATACACAATTTACTGTGAAAAAACAACAACATACGAGTAAAAGAAAACAGTATCTTGTCTGAAAAGGAATAGGAAGAAGCAAGATCAGGTCCTTCTTATTACAATAAACCCTTAATCAAAGGATAAGGTGTCTTTCATCTTTCGATATATCACTTCATTGTTAGTCCTGAGATACATAACCAAGTACACCTTCAAACAAAACCTTCAAATGTCTTCCAACAAAATCACTTGATGATCAATCAATTGATCAGGTTAATATACAATAAATACTGTTAATGAATAATACAAATAAGTAAATGTACAATCAATAGGCTACTGTCCATCCAGTATCTTTTAGAAAGCAAAAGGTATCTGCTGACTACATTACATTTTACATTTAGTCATTTAGCTAAACGCTTTTATCCAAAGCGACTTACATGTTCTGTACAACAAGTCAGCAGGAAGGGTACAACTCTAGCAGCTAAGGGTAAGTAACAGTGTTCGTCTAACTGTGTTGAACTTGAGTGCTACAGACTTGAGTGCATAGTAGTATAGATATTAGCATAGTGTGTAGTAATATAGGCAGATTACAGCAGAGTGCATACTACTAAAAGACAATATATATATATATTTTTTTTATTGATCAGAAACCAAAACAAACAAACAAACAAGACAAATCATTAATTTCAACATCTCCATTAACGAGAGTTACCTCCTCCCTCCTGATCCACTGTATTCTACGTTCTCACGACCCTCTACGCGTCTCAACAGGTACCTGTCCAAAACTGGACGGGCCAGCCAACGGCAGGAAGTTGGGAAAGGCGCAGACGGTGGGCCACGAGGTTCACTTCCTGTGTGACGCCGGCTATGAACTGGCAGGGTCGGAGAGCAGAGTGTGTCAAGACGGCCTGATCTGGAGCGGACAGCAGCCTACCTGTCGTAGTGAGTAGTGGACCTCATCAACCTTTATTTATTCTCGAAATTACAATTGAGGTCACCCTCATTTTCAATGTAGTCGAGACTTTACAGACATTTCAATGCACACATTTCTACAATATAACAATAATAAATATTAATAGCTATCTACATAGTACTCTCAGTCCAGAGTGCACCACAGCAATTAGTATAAAAAAAAAAAAAAATTAACATGGGCATAAAATCAGCACACAAATTGACAAAATAAAAAATTGCATAAACTTCAGACATAAACTTCAGGTATAAAAGACAATAAAAGTAGTGTAATGTAGACGTGCAGATTTAAGAATAGGCATAAAATAAGTACAATAGTATGATGTCGCTCGAAGGCATGTGAACCCCCCCGGAACAGGCAGTCCCCCGAACACCCCTGGTGTAGTGAGTAGTGGACCTGGACACCTGGTGGCTAGTCTACTGCCTGGTGTAGTGAGTAGTGGACCTGGACACCTGGCTAGTCTACTGCCTGGTGTAGTGAGTAGTGGAGCTGAACACCTGGTGGCTAGTCTACTGCCTGGTGTAGTGAGTAGTGGAGCTGAACACCTGGCTAGTCTACTGCCTGGTGTAGTGAGTAGTGGAGCTGGACACCTGGTGGCTAGTCTACTGCCTGGTGTAGTGAGTAGTGGAGCTGGACACCTGGTGGCTAGTCTACTGCCTGGTGTAGTGAGTAGTGGAGCTGGACACATGGTGGCTAGTCTACTGCCTGGTGTAGTGAGTAGTGGAGCTGAACACCTGGCTAGTCTACTGCCTGGTGTAGTGAGTAGTGGAGCTGGACACCTGGTGGCTAGTCTACTGCCTGGTGTAGTGAGTAGTGGAGCTGAACACCTGGCTAGTCTACTGCCTGGTGTAGTGAGTAGTGGAGCTGAACACCTGGCTAGTCTACTGCCTGGTGTAGTGAGTAGTGGAGCTGGACACCTGGTGGCTAGTCTACTGCCTGGTGTAGTGAGTAGTGGAGCTGAACACCTGGTGGCTAGTCTACTGCCTGGTGTAGTGAGTAGTGGAGCTGGACACCTGGCTAGTCTACTGCCTGGTGTAGTGAGTAGTGGAGCTGGACACCTGGCTAGTCTACTGCCTGGTGTAGTGAGTAGTGGAGCTGAACACCTGGCTAGTCTACTGCCTGGTGTAGTGAGTAGTGGAGCTGAACACCTGGTGGCTAGTCTACTGCCTGGTGTAGTGAGTAGTGGAGCTGGACACCTGGCTAGTCTACTGCCTGGTGTAGTGAGTAGTGGAGCTGGACACCTGGTGGCTAGTCTACTGCCTGGTGTAGTGAGTAGTGGAGCTGGACACCTGGCTAGTCTACTGCCTGGTGTAGTGAGTAGTGGAGCTGGACACCTGGCTAGTCTACTGCCTGGTGTAGTGAGTAGTGGAGCTGGACACCTGGTGGCTAGTCTACTGCCTGGTGTAGTGAGTAGTGGAGCTGGACACCTGGCTAGTCTACTGCCTGGTGTAGTGAGTAGTGGAGCTGAACACCTGGCTAGTCTACTGCCTGGTGTAGTGAGTAGTGGAGCTGAACACCTGGCTAGTCTACTGCCTGGTGTAGTGAGTAGTGGAGCTGGACACCTGGTGGATAGTCTACGGCCTGGTGTAGTGAGTAGTGGAGCTGGACACCTGGCTAGTCTACTGCCTGGTGTAGTGAGTAGTGGAGCTGGACACCTGGCTAGTCTACTGCCTGGTGTAGTGAGTAGTGGAGCTGGACACCTGGCTAGTCTACTGCCTGGTGTAGTGAGTAGTGGAGCTGGACACCTGGTGGCTAGTCTACTGCCTGGTGTAGTGAGTAGTGGAGCTGGACACCTGGTGGCTAGTCTACTGCCTGGTGTAGTGAGTAGTGGAGCTGGACACCTGGTGGCTAGTCTACTGCCTGGTGTAGTGAGTAGTGGAGCTGAACACCTGGCTAGTCTACTGCCTGGTGTAGTGAGTAGTGGAGCTGAACACCTGGCTAGTCTACTGCCTGGTGTAGTGAGTAGTGGAGCTGGACACCTGGTGGCTAGTCTACTGCCTGGTGTAGTGAGTAGTGGAGCTGGACACATGGTGGCTAGTCTACTGCCTGGTGTAGTGAGTAGTGGAGCTGAACACCTGGTGGCTTGTCTAGTGCCTGGTGTAGTGAGTAGTGGAGCTGGACACCTGGTGGCTAGTCTACTGCCTGGTGTAGTGAGTAGTGGAGCTGGACACATGGTGGCTAGTCTACTGCCTGGTGTAGTGAGTAGTGGAGCTGAACACCTGGCTAGTCTACTGCCTGGTGTAGTGAGTAGTGGAGCTGGACACATGGTGGCTAGTCTACTGCCTGGTGTAGTGAGTAGTGGAGCTGAACACCTGGTGGCTAGTCTACTGCCTGGTGTAGTGAGTAGTGGAGCTGGACACCTGGTGGCTAGTCTACTGCCTGGTGTAGTGAGTAGTGGAGCTGGACACCTGGTGGCTAGTCTACTGCCTGGTGTAGTGAGTAGTGGAGCTGGACACCTGGCTAGTCTACTGCCTGGTGTAGTGAGTAGTGGAGCTGAACACCTGGCTAGTCTACTGCCTGGTGTAGTGAGTAGTGGAGCTGAACACCTGGCTAGTCTACTGCCTGGTGTAGTGAGTAGTGGAGCTGGACACCTGGTGGATAGTCTACTGCCTGGTGTAGTGAGTAGTGGAGCTGAACACCTGGTGGCTAGTCTACTGCCTGGTGTAGTGAGTAGTGGAGCTGGACACCTGGCTAGTCTACTGCCTGGTGTAGTGAGTAGTGGAGCTGGACACCTGGCTAGTCTACTGCCTGGTGTAGTGAGTAGTGGAGCTGAACACCTGGCTAGTCTACTGCCTGGTGTAGTGAGTAGTGGAGCTGAACACCTGGTGGCTAGTCTACTGCCTGGTGTAGTGAGTAGTGGAGCTGGACACCTGGCTAGTCTACTGCCTGGTGTAGTGAGTAGTGGAGCTGGACACCTGGTGGCTAGTCTACTGCCTGGTGTAGTGAGTAGTGGAGCTGGACACCTGGCTAGTCTACTGCCTGGTGTAGTGAGTAGTGGAGCTGGACACCTGGCTAGTCTACTGCCTGGTGTAGTGAGTAGTGGAGCTGGACACCTGGTGGCTAGTCTACTGCCTGGTGTAGTGAGTAGTGGAGCTGGACACCTGGCTAGTCTACTGCCTGGTGTAGTGAGTAGTGGAGCTGAACACCTGGCTAGTCTACTGCCTGGTGTAGTGAGTAGTGGAGCTGGACACCTGGTGGCTAGTCTACTGCCTGGTGTAGTGAGTAGTGGAGCTGAACACCTGGTGGCTAGTCTACTGCCTGGTGTAGTGAGTAGTGGAGCTGGACACCTGGTGGCTAGTCTACTGCCTGGTGTAGTGAGTAGTGGAGCTGAACACCTGGTGGCTAGTCTACTGCCTGGTGTAGTGAGTAGTGGACCTGGACACCTGGTGGCTAGTCTACTGCCTGGTGTAGTGAGTAGTGGAGCTGGACACCTGGCTAGTCTACTGCCTGGTGTAGTGAGTAGTGGAGCTGGACACCTGGCTAGTCTACTGCCTGGTGTAGTGAGTAGTGGAGCTGGACACCTGGCTAGTCTACTGCCTGGTGTAGTGAGTAGTGGAGCTGGACACCTGGCTAGTCTACTGCCTGGTGTAGTGAGTAGTGGAGCTGGACACCTGGCTAGTCTACTGCCTGGTGTAGTGAGTAGTGGAGCTGAACACCTGGCTAGTCTACTGCCTGGTGTAGGGAGTAGTGGAGCTGAACACCTGGCTAGTCTACTGCCTGGTGTAGTGAGTAGTGGAGCTGGACACCTGGTGGCTAGTCTACTGCCTGGTGTAGTGAGTAGTGGAGCTGAACACCTGGTGGCTAGTCTACTGCCTGGTGTAGTGAGTAGTGGAGCTGGACACCTGGTGGCTAGTCTACTGCCTGGTGTAGTGAGTAGTGGAGCTGGACACCTGGTGGCTAGTCTACTGCCTGGTGTAGTGAGTAGTGGAGCTGGACACCTGGCTAGTCTACTGCCTGGTGTAGTGAGTAGTGGAGCTGGACACCTGGTGGCTAGTCTACTGCCTGGTGTAGTGAGTAGTGGAGCTGAACACCTGGTGGCTAGTCTACTGCCTGGTGTAGTGAGTAGTGGAGCTGAACACCTGGTGGCTAGTCTACTGCCTGGTGTAGTGAGTAGTGGAGCTGGACACCTGGTGGCTAGTCTACTGCCTGGTGTAGTGAGTAGTGGAGCTGGACACCTGGTGGCTAGTCTACTGCCTGGTGTAGTGAGTAGTGGAGCTGGACACCTGGCTAGTCTACTGCCTGGTGTAGTGAGTAGTGGAGCTGAACACCTGGCTAGTCTACTGCCTGGTGTAGTGAGTAGTGGAGCTGAACACCTGGCTAGTCTACTGCCTGGTGTAGTGAGTAGTGGAGCTGGACACCTGGTGGATAGTCTACTGCCTGGTGTAGTGAGTAGTGGAGCTGAACACCTGGTGGCTAGTCTACTGCCTGGTGTAGTGAGTAGTGGAGCTGGACACCTGGCTAGTCTACTGCCTGGTGTAGTGAGTAGTGGAGCTGGACACCTGGCTAGTCTACTGCCTGGTGTAGTGAGTAGTGGAGCTGAACACCTGGCTAGTCTACTGCCTGGTGTAGTGAGTAGTGGAGCTGAACACCTGGTGGCTAGTCTACTGCCTGGTGTAGTGAGTAGTGGAGCTGGACACCTGGCTAGTCTACTGCCTGGTGTAGTGAGTAGTGGAGCTGGACACCTGGTGGCTAGTCTACTGCCTGGTGTAGTGAGTAGTGGAGCTGGACACCTGGCTAGTCTACTGCCTGGTGTAGTGAGTAGTGGAGCTGGACACCTGGCTAGTCTACTGCCTGGTGTAGTGAGTAGTGGAGCTGGACACCTGGTGGCTAGTCTACTGCCTGGTGTAGTGAGTAGTGGAGCTGGACACCTGGCTAGTCTACTGCCTGGTGTAGTGAGTAGTGGAGCTGAACACCTGGCTAGTCTACTGCCTGGTGTAGTGAGTAGTGGAGCTGGACACCTGGTGGCTAGTCTACTGCCTGGTGTAGTGAGTAGTGGAGCTGAACACCTGGTGGCTAGTCTACTGCCTGGTGTAGTGAGTAGTGGAGCTGGACACCTGGTGGCTAGTCTACTGCCTGGTGTAGTGAGTAGTGGAGCTGAACACCTGGTGGCTAGTCTACTGCCTGGTGTAGTGAGTAGTGGACCTGGACACCTGGTGGCTAGTCTACTGCCTGGTGTAGTGAGTAGTGGAGCTGGACACCTGGCTAGTCTACTGCCTGGTGTAGTGAGTAGTGGAGCTGGACACCTGGCTAGTCTACTGCCTGGTGTAGTGAGTAGTGGAGCTGGACACCTGGCTAGTCTACTGCCTGGTGTAGTGAGTAGTGGAGCTGGACACCTGGCTAGTCTACTGCCTGGTGTAGTGAGTAGTGGAGCTGGACACCTGGCTAGTCTACTGCCTGGTGTAGTGAGTAGTGGAGCTGGACACCTGGCTAGTCTACTGCCTGGTGTAGTGAGTAGTGGAGCTGAACACCTGGCTAGTCTACTGCCTGGTGTAGGGAGTAGTGGAGCTGAACACCTGGCTAGTCTACTGCCTGGTGTAGTGAGTAGTGGAGCTGGACACCTGGTGGCTAGTCTACTGCCTGGTGTAGTGAGTAGTGGAGCTGAACACCTGGTGGCTAGTCTACTGCCTGGTGTAGTGAGTAGTGGAGCTGGACACCTGGTGGCTAGTCTACTGCCTGGTGTAGTGAGTAGTGGAGCTGGACACCTGGTGGCTAGTCTACTGCCTGGTGTAGTGAGTAGTGGAGCTGGACACCTGGTGGCTAGTCTACTGCCTGGTGTAGTGAGTAGTGGAGCTGAACACCTGGTGGCTAGTCTACTGCCTGGTGTAGTGAGTAGTGGACCTGGACACCTGGTGGCTAGTCTACTGCCTGGTGTAGTGAGTAGTGGAGCTGGACACCTGGCTAGTCTACTGCCTGGTGTAGTGAGTAGTGGAGCTGGACACCTGGCTAGTCTACTGCCTGGTGTAGTGAGTAGTGGAGCTGGACACCTGGCTAGTCTACTGCCTGGTGTAGTGAGTAGTGGAGCTGGACACCTGGCTAGTCTACTGCCTGGTGTAGTGAGTAGTGGAGCTGGACACCTGGCTAGTCTACTGCCTGGTGTAGTGAGTAGTGGAGCTGAACACCTGGCTAGTCTACTGCCTGGTGTAGGGAGTAGTGGAGCTGAACACCTGGCTAGTCTACTGCCTGGTGTAGTGAGTAGTGGAGCTGGACACCTGGTGGCTAGTCTACTGCCTGGTGTAGTGAGTAGTGGAGCTGAACACCTGGTGGCTAGTCTACTGCCTGGTGTAGTGAGTAGTGGAGCTGGACACCTGGTGGCTAGTCTACTGCCTGGTGTAGTGAGTAGTGGAGCTGGACACCTGGTGGCTAGTCTACTGCCTGGTGTAGTGAGTAGTGGAGCTGGACACCTGGCTAGTCTACTGCCTGGTGTAGTGAGTAGTGGAGCTGGACACCTGGTGGCTAGTCTACTGCCTGGTGTAGTGAGTAGTGGAGCTGAACACCTGGTGGCTAGTCTACTGCCTGGTGTAGTGAGTAGTGGAGCTGAACACCTGGTGGCTAGTCTACTGCCTGGTGTAGTGAGTAGTGGAGCTGGACACCTGGTGGCTAGTCTACTGCCTGGTGTAGTGAGTAGTGGAGCTGGACACCTGGTGGCTAGTCTACTGCCTGGTGTAGTGAGTAGTGGAGCTGGACACCTGGCTAGTCTACTGCCTGGTGTAGTGAGTAGTGGAGCTGAACACCTGGCTAGTCTACTGCCTGGTGTAGTGAGTAGTGGAGCTGAACACCTGGCTAGTCTACTGCCTGGTGTAGTGAGTAGTGGAGCTGGACACCTGGTGGATAGTCTACTGCCTGGTGTAGTGAGTAGTGGAGCTGAACACCTGGTGGCTAGTCTACTGCCTGGTGTAGTGAGTAGTGGAGCTGGACACCTGGCTAGTCTACTGCCTGGTGTAGTGAGTAGTGGAGCTGGACACCTGGCTAGTCTACTGCCTGGTGTAGTGAGTAGTGGAGCTGAACACCTGGCTAGTCTACTGCCTGGTGTAGTGAGTAGTGGAGCTGAACACCTGGTGGCTAGTCTACTGCCTGGTGTAGTGAGTAGTGGAGCTGGACACCTGGCTAGTCTACTGCCTGGTGTAGTGAGTAGTGGAGCTGGACACCTGGTGGCTAGTCTACTGCCTGGTGTAGTGAGTAGTGGAGCTGGACACCTGGCTAGTCTACTGCCTGGTGTAGTGAGTAGTGGAGCTGGACACCTGGCTAGTCTACTGCCTGGTGTAGTGAGTAGTGGAGCTGGACACCTGGTGGCTAGTCTACTGCCTGGTGTAGTGAGTAGTGGAGCTGGACACCTGGCTAGTCTACTGCCTGGTGTAGTGAGTAGTGGAGCTGAACACCTGGCTAGTCTACTGCCTGGTGTAGTGAGTAGTGGAGCTGGACACCTGGTGGCTAGTCTACTGCCTGGTGTAGTGAGTAGTGGAGCTGAACACCTGGTGGCTAGTCTACTGCCTGGTGTAGTGAGTAGTGGAGCTGGACACCTGGTGGCTAGTCTACTGCCTGGTGTAGTGAGTAGTGGAGCTGAACACCTGGTGGCTAGTCTACTGCCTGGTGTAGTGAGTAGTGGACCTGGACACCTGGTGGCTAGTCTACTGCCTGGTGTAGTGAGTAGTGGAGCTGGACACCTGGCTAGTCTACTGCCTGGTGTAGTGAGTAGTGGAGCTGGACACCTGGCTAGTCTACTGCCTGGTGTAGTGAGTAGTGGAGCTGGACACCTGGCTAGTCTACTGCCTGGTGTAGTGAGTAGTGGAGCTGGACACCTGGCTAGTCTACTGCCTGGTGTAGTGAGTAGTGGAGCTGGACACCTGGCTAGTCTACTGCCTGGTGTAGTGAGTAGTGGAGCTGGACACCTGGCTAGTCTACTGCCTGGTGTAGTGAGTAGTGGAGCTGAACACCTGGCTAGTCTACTGCCTGGTGTAGGGAGTAGTGGAGCTGAACACCTGGCTAGTCTACTGCCTGGTGTAGTGAGTAGTGGAGCTGGACACCTGGTGGCTAGTCTACTGCCTGGTGTAGTGAGTAGTGGAGCTGAACACCTGGTGGCTAGTCTACTGCCTGGTGTAGTGAGTAGTGGAGCTGGACACCTGGTGGCTAGTCTACTGCCTGGTGTAGTGAGTAGTGGAGCTGGACACCTGGTGGCTAGTCTACTGCCTGGTGTAGTGAGTAGTGGAGCTGGACACCTGGGCCCTCATTCATCAACGTGGACTTTGACCTTGACCTACTTCCACACGTAAGCACGGAATTTAGAACTAGCGCACGCACAGGGAAGTCGGCATTCATCACACGTGCGTAAGCAGGCTCTACGCACACCTGTCATGATGAATCCCACCTTGGCCCTGCGCCGCAGCTCGTGCACGCTTTCACGTATTTGCATACCAAAACCGCCCCGACCAACCAAATAAGGTCAGGCCCTCCCCTTCAAATACCATGAGGGAATCCCTGTGCGTGGAATGTTGGAGGATGGCAAAGCGAACGAAAAAGAGAAACTACACAGACACCGAGGTGGAGGTCCTCGTAACGGAGGTGGATAAATAAAAGGCGGATTTGTAAACGGTGATGTCAGATATCAACGGCTCCCTAAGACCATTGCTGCAATTCTGCCTGGACAGCTCAAAATACTAATAAAGACCGTTCGTTGACCACTGTTTGGCGTTGGTTGTGTTGTGTGTCATTATAACCGTGCTGTACAATATGAATGCCTTTATTAGTTGTGTTCGATTGGCTATATGATTTTTAGAGGCATCTATTTTGTTGTCGGCTAATAAAGACCGCGCTGGAATATGACTGCCTTTTCCCGTGTTGTTTGATTAATACCCACGGATTAAAGTTCTCCTCAATTCTATTCCAAATCGCGATGGATCTCCCGTCAATTTTCTACCTGCTGCATGATTTCTAGAGGCATACTACTACAATCTATTTTGATGTCAGTATTGGGTAGCCTATATAAACAATATAATACGAGAGCATATACAAGAACAATGAATCTCACTGCATGTATGATGTATCCTGCCTTTCAATACATGAACTTGAATTCCATCATATAGTCTGTCCACTATCTGCATGGTGTCATTGCAATGCGTTTTCTATTCTTTCTTGTACAGTAAAAAGGGGGAAGAACACTATATTCATATGACTTATTCTGCTTACAGCTTCGAAATTCCACTTGTTTCGTTTAACGTAAAGCCTTTTAAATATAATCAAAACGTTCCCGTGTTTCGGCGGTCTGTGCGCAAAATAATAACGAGTTGAGCTTTATGATTTATGATTAATTGAAAATGGGGGACCCTGATGTAAACAGGACGAAAGTTGGTCTGCATCCCCAATTAACAATTGTATGTACTGAGCTGTACTGTACTGTACCCATTCTGCAATCTGTTAATAAACTTTTCAATCAATCAATCAATCAAGCTACGCGGAGCGCAGTCAGTCAGTAGCCTACACCCCGTATATTCCGATAACGCTATATAAACCATGAATGAATGAATGAATGAATGAATGAGAACTTTATTAACAGATTGCAGAATGGGTACAGTACAGTACAGCTCAATACATACAATTGTTAAGGGGATGCAGACCAGAGAAAGACTTTCGTCTTGTTTACATCAGGGTCCCCCATTTTCAATTCATCGTAACATATATGACATGCTGCATTCATTCTGAGAGAAAGATCTATTATTCCAAATGCTATTTATAGGGTTTTGACCATAATTACACTACTGTTGCTATTTTACAATGAACTATAATGAACTACGGTTCATAGAACATCCAGTGTTATTATGCACAGAAGCTCATTTCCTTGTTGTAATAATATATTCTACCACTGGGCGCGAGGTACGCCAGGTCCGAAATGTGCGTAGATGTAAGCACGAAGTCAAGTTCAAGTTGAAGTTGATGAATCCCACTCTTTGCTTAGAAATGATCGTACGCACGGGTTACGCACAGATCTGTGCGTAGAACACGTTGATGCATGAGGGCCCTGGTGGCTGATTGATTGATTGATTGATTGAAAACTTTATTAACAGATTGCAGAATGGGTACAATACAGTACAGCTCAATACACACAATTGTTAAGGGGATGCAGACCAGAGAAAGACTTTTGTCTTGTTTACATCAGGGTCCCCCATTTTCAATTCATCAGGACATATATGACATACATGACATACAGATAGTCAGTACTGCTACATCTATACATTTATGACATACCAGATTTGCAAATACAGTACTGTTTGTGATACAGAAGGAGTCAGGAAAAGGGAGTATATACATTTGACGTAGAAACTGTACATTGGAGGAGGTTGGGTGGGGGGGGGGGGGTTGGGTACACTGGGATATTGACAACCATACTGGGTAATCTACATTGGAGGTGGTTGGGGGGGGGGGGGCACACTGTATATACAAGCAAAACTGTACATTGAGGGGGGGGGGGAGACACTGTACAAACAAACAAAATTGTACATTGGACTATTGACAAAACCATACTAGGTAAATGACTGTACATTGGAGGGGGTTGGGTTAGGATATTTACAGGGGCCAGTGTTGAATTGCAGTCTCCCGTAGGTGTCCCTTGAGAGAGGTTTTGAAAGTGGGTAGTGATCCACATTCCTTTACAGCTTTGGGTAGGGCGTTCCACATTGATGTGGCATAATTGCGAAACGTGTTTAGTCCCTTATTTGAGCCGAATCTGGGTTTAACATGATTTGTGGAGCTCCCTCTGGTGTTGTGATCGTGGTATTCACTGACCTTTGGGAAGTATTTTGACATGTACATGGGTACCTTGGTCGTGTAGTGTATCTTGTAGACCAGGCCCATTGCAAGTTGCTGTACTCTGTCGTCTACTCTAAGCCATCCTAGGTTGTCAAAGTGGGCAGGGGTGAGGTGGGTTCTAGGAGTAAGGTCAAGCAGTAGTCTGACCAGTTTGTTTTGAGATGTTTGTAATTTTGTTTTTAGCGCCTTTGAGGTGCTTTGGTACCATGAGGTGCAAGCATAGTCGTAGTACCCCTGAATGAGTGCTCCTGCCAGAGTCTTCAGGGTATTCTTGTTTACCAGAGAGGAGATCCGGTACAAGAATCGAGTTCGTTGGTTGACTTTTTTTATTACATTGGATGCCATTTTGTCACAGGAGAGATTAGCCTCTAGGATGGAACCCAGGTAGGTAATTTCATCTTTCCTTGTGACAATATTGTCACCCACTGTAACTGAGAAGCCGTCGGTCTTGCTGAGTTTGTTATTTGAACCGAAGAGAATGGACTCTGTTTTGCCCATGTGTAATGATAGTTTGTTATCAGCGAGCCATATGCAGATTCTGCCTAGTTCCGAGCTGAGGGTTTTTTCAACCTGTAACTTGTTCTTGTCAGAGACCAGCAGGGCTGAGTCGTCCGCAAACAGGAACAAGTTGCAGTCACAAGCTGACGACATGTCATTTGCATAAATTAGGAACAGTAGCGGTCCTAGTATGCTTCCTTGTGGAACACCACAGCTCACTGTGAGGGGGGGGGGGTAGGGTACCGTTTACCTCCACCATCTGTTCCCTCCCCTCAAGGTAGGATTGCATCCAGCTCACTGATAGACTATCAAAACCAATTGCTTTTAGCTTGTCAATCAGAATGGAGTGATTGACCGTGTCAAAGGCCTTTTGTAGGTCCAGCATGACTATGCCGCAGTATTTGCCTGCGTCCACCTCTTGTTTGATGTGGTCATTCAAATAGAGAAGGCATGTGTCAGTGGAGTGGGATGTTCTGAAGCCAGATTGGAATTCGTAGATTAGATTTTTTTCCGCTAGGTACTTTTCGACCTGTTCGTAGACTATTTTTTCCATGACTTTCGAGATGGAGTCTACTGCCTGGTGTAGTGAGTAGTGGAGCTGGACACCTGGCTAGTCTACTGCCTGGTGTAGTGAGTAGTGGAGCTGGACACCTGGTGGCTAGTCTACTGCCTGGTGTAGTGAGTAGTGGAGCTGAACACCTGGTGGCTAGTCTACTGCCTGGTGTAGTGAGTAGTGGAGCTGGACACCTGGCTAGTCTACTGCCTGGTGTAGTGAGTAGTGGAGCTGAACACCTGGTGGCTAGTCTACTGCCTGGTGTAGTGAGTAGTGGAGCTGGACACCTGGTGGCTAGTCTACTGCCTGGTGTAGTGAGTAGTGGAGCTGGACACCTGGTGGCTAGTCTACTGCCTGGTGTAGTGAGTAGTGGAGCTGAACACCTGGCTAGTCTACTGCCTGGTGTAGTGAGTAGTGGAGCTGGACACCTGGTGGCTAGTCTACTGCCTGGTGTAGTGAGTAGTGGAGCTGGACACCTGGTGGCTAGTCTACTGCCTGGTGTAGTGAGTAGTGGAGCTGGACACCTGGCTAGTCTACTGCCTGGTGTAGGGAGTAGTGGAGCTGAACACCTGGCTAGTCTACTGCCTGGTGTAGTGAGTAGTGGAGCTGGACACCTGGTGGCTAGTCTACTGCCTGGTGTAGTGAGTAGTGGAGCTGGACACCTGGTGGCTAGTCTACTGCCTGGTGTAGTGAGTAGTGGAGCTGGACACCTGGCTAGTCTACTGCCTGGTGTAGTGAGTAGTGGAGCTGGACACCTGGCTAGTCTACTGCCTGGTGTAGTGAGTAGTGGAGCTGGACACCTGGCTAGTCTACTGCCTGGTGTAGTGAGTAGTGGAGCTGAACACCTGGCTAGTCTACTGCCTGGTGTAGTGAGTAGTGGAGCTGGACACCTGGCTAGTCTACTGCCTGGTGTAGTGAGTAGTGGAGCTGAACACCTGGCTAGTCTACTGCCTGGTGTAGTGAGTAGTGGAGCTGGACATCTGGTGGCTAGTTTACTGCCTGGTGTAGTGAGTAGTGGAGCTGAACACCTGGCTAGTCTACTGCCTGGTGTAGTGAGTAGTGGAGCTGGACACCTGGCTAGTCTACTGCCTGGTGTAGTGAGTAGTGGAGCTGGACACCTGGCTAGTCTACTGCCTGGTGTAGTGAGTAGTGGAGCTGAACACCTGGCTAGTCTACTGCCTGGTGTAGTGAGTAGTGGAGCTGGACACCTGGCTAGTCTACTGCCTGGTGTAGTGAGTAGTGGACCTGGACACCTGGTGGCTAGTCTACTGCCTGGTGTAGTGAGTAGTGGAGCTGAACACCTGGTGGCTAGTCTACAGCCTGGTGTAGTGAGTAGTGGAGCTGGACACCTGGTGGCTAGTCTACTGCCTGGTGTAGTGAGTAGTGGAGCTGGACACCTGGTGGCTAGTCTACTGCCTGGTGTAGTGAGTAGTGGAGCTGGACACCTGGTGGCTAGTCTACTGCCTGGTGTAGTGAGTAGTGGAGCTGGACACCTGGTGGCTAGTCTACTGCCTGGTGTAGTGAGTAGTGGAGCTGGACACCTGGCTAGTCTACAGCCTGGTGTAGTGAGTAGTGGAGCTGAACACCTGGTGGCTAGTCTACTGCCTGGTGTAGTGAGTAGTGGAGCTGAACACCTGGCTAGTCTACTGCCTGGTGTAGTGAGTAGTGGAGCTGGACACCTGGCTAGTCTACTGCCTGGTGTAGTGAGTAGTGGAGCTGGACACCTGGTGGCTAGTCTACTGCCTGGTGTAGTGAGTAGTGGACCTGGACACCTGGTGGCTAGTCTACTGCCTGGTGTAGTGAGTAGTGGAGCTGGACACCTGGTGGCTAGTCTACTGCCTGGTGTAGTGAGTAGTGGAGCTGGACACCTGGTGGCTAGTCTACTGCCTGGTGTAGTGAGTAGTGGAGCTGAACACCTGGTGGCTAGTCTACTGCCTGGTGTAGTGAGTAGTGGAGCTGGACACCTGGCTAGTCTACTGCCTGGTGTAGTGAGTAGTGGAGCTGAACACCTGGCTAGTCTACTGCCTGGTGTAGTGAGTAGTGGAGCTGAACACCTGGTGGCTAGTCTACAGCCTGGTGTAGTGAGTAGTGGAGCTGGACACCTGGCTAGTCTACTGCCTGGTGTAGTGAGTAGTGGAGCTGGACACCTGGCTAGTCTACTGCCTGGTGTAGTGAGTAGTGGAGCTGGACACCTGGTGGCTAGTCTACTGCCTGGTGTAGTGAGTAGTGGAGCTGGACACCTGGTGGCTAGTCTACTGCCTGGTGTAGTGAGTAGTGGAGCTGAACACCTGGTGGCTAGTCTACTGCCTGGTGTAGTGAGTAGTGGAGCTGGACACCTGGTGGCTAGTCTACTGCCTGGTGTAGTGAGTAGTGGAGCTGGACACCTGGTGGCTAGTCTACTGCCTGGTGTAGTGAGTAGTGGAGCTGGACACCTGGCTAGTCTACTGCCTGGTGTAGTGAGTAGTGGAGCTGAACACCTGGCTAGTCTACTGCCTGGTGTAGTGAGTAGTGGAGCTGAACACCTGGTGGCTAGTCTACAGCCTGGTGTAGTGAGTAGTGGAGCTGGACACCTGGCTAGTCTACTGCCTGGTGTAGTGAGTAGTGGAGCTGAACACCTGGCTAGTCTACTGCCTGGTGTAGTGAGTAGTGGAGCTGGACACCTGGCTAGTCTACTGCCTGGTGTAGTGAGTAGTGGAGCGGAACACCTGGTGGCTAGTCTACTGCCTGGTGTAGTGAGTAGTGGAGCTGGACACCTGGCTAGTCTACTGCCTGGTGTAGTGAGTAGTGGAGCTGGACACCTGGCTAGTCTACTGCCTGGTGTAGTGAGTAGTGGAGCGGAACACCTGGTGGCTAGTCTACTGCCTGGTGTAGTGAGTAGTGGAGCTGGACACCTGGCTAGTCTACTGCCTGGTGTAGTGAGTAGTGGAGCTGAACACCTGGCTAGTCTACTGCCTGGTGTAGTGAGTAGTGGAGCGGAACACCTGGTGGCTAGTCTACTGCCTGGTGTAGTGAGTAGTGGAGCTGGACACCTGGTGGCTAGTCTACTGCCTGGTGTAGTGAGTAGTGGAGCTGAACACCTGGCTAGTCTACTGCCTGGTGTAGTGAGTAGTGGAGCTGAACACCTGGCTAGTCTACTGCCTGGTGTAGTGAGTAGTGGAGCTGGACACCTGGTGGCTAGTCTACTGCCTGGTGTAGTGAGTAGTGGAGCTGGACACATGGTGGCTAGTCTACTGCCTGGTGTAGTGAGTAGTGGAGCTGAACACCTGGTGGCTTGTCTAGTGCCTGGTGTAGTGAGTAGTGGAGCTGGACACCTGGTGGCTAGTCTACTGCCTGGTGTAGTGAGTAGTGGAGCTGGACACATGGTGGCTAGTCTACTGCCTGGTGTAGTGAGTAGTGGAGCTGAACACCTGGCTAGTCTACTGCCTGGTGTAGTGAGTAGTGGAGCTGGACACATGGTGGCTAGTCTACTGCCTGGTGTAGTGAGTAGTGGAGCTGAACACCTGGTGGCTAGTCTACTGCCTGGTGTAGTGAGTAGTGGAGCTGGACACCTGGTGGCTAGTCTACTGCCTGGTGTAGTGAGTAGTGGAGCTGGACACCTGGTGCCTAGTCTACTGCCTGGTGTAGTGAGTAGTGGAGCTGGACACCTGGCTAGTCTACTGCCTGGTGTAGTGAGTAGTGGAGCTGAACACCTGGCTAGTCTACTGCCTGGTGTAGTGAGTAGTGGAGCTGAACACCTGGCTAGTCTACTGCCTGGTGTAGTGAGTAGTGGAGCTGGACACCTGGTGGATAGTCTACTGCCTGGTGTAGTGAGTAGTGGAGCTGAACACCTGGTGGCTAGTCTACTGCCTGGTGTAGTGAGTAGTGGAGCTGGACACCTGGCTAGTCTACTGCCTGGTGTAGTGAGTAGTGGAGCTGGACACCTGGCTAGTCTACTGCCTGGTGTAGTGAGTAGTGGAGCTGAACACCTGGCTAGTCTACTGCCTGGTGTAGTGAGTAGTGGAGCTGAACACCTGGTGGCTAGTCTACTGCCTGGTGTAGTGAGTAGTGGAGCTGGACACCTGGCTAGTCTACTGCCTGGTGTAGTGAGTAGTGGAGCTGGACACCTGGTGGCTAGTCTACTGCCTGGTGTAGTGAGTAGTGGAGCTGGACACCTGGCTAGTCTACTGCCTGGTGTAGTGAGTAGTGGAGCTGAACACCTGGCTAGTCTACTGCCTGGTGTAGTGAGTAGTGGAGCTGGACACCTGGTGGCTAGTCTACTGCCTGGTGTAGTGAGTAGTGGAGCTGAACACCTGGTGGCTAGTCTACTGCCTGGTGTAGTGAGTAGTGGAGCTGGACACCTGGTGGCTAGTCTACTGCCTGGTGTAGTGAGTAGTGGAGCTGAACACCTGGTGGCTAGTCTACTGCCTGGTGTAGTGAGTAGTGGACCTGGACACCTGGTGGCTAGTCTACTGCCTGGTGTAGTGAGTAGTGGAGCTGGACACCTGGCTAGTCTACTGTCTGGTGTAGTGAGTAGTGGAGCTGGACACCTGGCTAGTCTACTGCCTGGTGTAGTGAGTAGTGGAGCTGGACACCTGGCTAGTCTACTGCCTGGTGTAGTGAGTAGTGGAGCTGGACACCTGGCTAGTCTACTGCCTGGTGTAGTGAGTAGTGGAGCTGGACACCTGGCTAGTCTACTGCCTGGTGTAGTGAGTAGTGGAGCTGAACACCTGGCTAGTCTACTGCCTGGTGTAGGGAGTAGTGGAGCTGAACACCTGGCTAGTCTACTGCCTGGTGTAGTGAGTAGTGGAGCTGGACACCTGGTGGCTAGTCTACTGCCTGGTGTAGTGAGTAGTGGAGCTGAACACCTGGTGGCTAGTCTACTGCCTGGTGTATTGAGTAGTGGAGCTGGACACCTGGTGGCTAGTCTACTGCCTGGTGTAGTGAGTAGTGGAGCTGGACACCTGGTGGCTAGTCTACTGCCTGGTGTAGTGAGTAGTGGAGCTGGACACCTGGTGGCTGATTGATTGATTGATTGAAAACTTTATTAACAGATTGCAGAATGGGTACAATACAGTACAGCTCAATACACACAATTGTTAAGGGGATGCAGACCAGAGAAAGACTTTTGTCTTGTTTACATCAGGGTCCCCCATTTTCAATTCATCAGGACATATATGACATACATGACATACAGATAGTCAGTACTGCTACATCTATACATTTATGACATACCAGATTTGCAAATACAGTACTGTTTGTGATACAGAAGGAGTCAGGAAAAGGGAGTATATACATTTGACGTAGAAACTGTACATTGGAGGAGGTTGGGTGGGGGGGGGGGTTGGGTACACTGGGATATTGACAACCATACTGGGTAATCTACATTGGAGGTGGTTGGGGGGGGGGGGGGGCACACTGTATATACAAGCAAAACTGTACATTGAGGGGGGGGGGGAGACACTGTACAAACAAACAAAATTGTACATTGGACTATTGACAAAACCATACTAGGTAAATGACTGTACATTGGAGGGGGTTGGGTTAGGATATTTACAGGGGCCAGTGTTGAATTGCAGTCTCCCGTAGGTGTCCCTTGAGAGAGGTTTTGAAAGTGGGTAGTGATCCACATTCCTTTACAGCTTTGGGTAGGGCGTTCCACATTGATGTGGCATAATTGCGAAACGTGTTTAGTCCCTTATTTGAGCCGAATCTGGGTTTAACATGATTTGTGGAGCTCCCTCTGGTGTTGTGATCGTGGTATTCACTGACCTTTGGGAAGTATTTTGACATGTACATGGGTACCTTGGTCGTGTAGTGTATCTTGTAGACCAGGCCCATTGCAAGTTGCTGTACTCTGTCGTCTACTCTAAGCCATCCTAGGTTGTCAAAGTGGGCAGGGGTGAGGTGGGTTCTAGGAGTAAGGTCAAGCAGTAGTCTGACCAGTTTGTTTTGAGATGTTTGTAATTTTGTTTTTAGCGCCTTTGAGGTGCTTTGGTACCATGAGGTGCAAGCATAGTCGTAGTACCCCTGAATGAGTGCTCCTGCCAGAGTCTTCAGGGTATTCTTGTTTACCAGAGAGGAGATCCGGTACAAGAATCGAGTTCGTTGGTTGACTTTTTTTATTACATTGGATGCCATTTTGTCACAGGAGAGATTAGCCTCTAGGATGGAACCCAGGTAGGTAATTTCATCTTTCCTTGTGACAATATTGTCACCCACTGTAACTGAGAAGCCGTCGGTCTTGCTGAGTTTGTTATTTGAACCGAAGAGAATGGACTCTGTTTTGCCCATGTGTAATGATAGTTTGTTATCAGCGAGCCATATGCAGATTCTGCCTAGTTCCGAGCTGAGGGTTTTTTCAACCTGTAACTTGTTCTTGTCAGAGACCAGCAGGGCTGAGTCGTCCGCAAACAGGAACAAGTTGCAGTCACAAGCTGACGACATGTCATTTGCATAAATTAGGAACAGTAGCGGTCCTAGTATGCTTCCTTGTGGAACACCACAGCTCACTGTGAGGGGGGGGGGTAGGGTACCGTTTACCTCCACCATCTGTTCCCTCCCCTCAAGGTAGGATTGCATCCAGCTCACTGATAGACTATCAAAACCAATTGCTTTTAGCTTGTCAATCAGAATGGAGTGATTGACCGTGTCAAAGGCCTTTTGTAGGTCCAGCATGACCATGCCGCAGTATTTGCCTGCGTCCACCTCTTGTTTGATGTGGTCATTCAAATAGAGAAGGCATGTGTCAGTGGAGTGGGATGTTCTGAAGCCAGATTGGAATTCGTAGATTAGATTTTTTTCCGCTAGGTACTTTTCGACCTGTTCGTAGACTATTTTTTCCATGACTTTCGAGATGGAGTCTGCTGCCTGGTGTAGTGAGTAGTGGAGCTGGACACCTGGCTAGTCTACTGCCTGGTGTAGTGAGTAGTGGAGCTGGACACCTGGTGGCTAGTCTACTGCCTGGTGTAGTGAGTAGTGGA
Organism: Notolepis coatsorum; assembly: GCF_963971535.1. Taxonomy (NCBI): domain Eukaryota; kingdom Metazoa; phylum Chordata; class Actinopteri; order Aulopiformes; family Paralepididae; genus Notolepis; species Notolepis coatsorum. The sequence continues at coordinate 101,260,231 of NC_140166.1, forward strand.
GCTGAACACCTGGTGGCTAGTCTACTGCCTGGTGTAGTGAGTAGTGGAGCTGGACACCTGGCTAGTCTACTGCCTGGTGTAGTGAGTAGTGGAGCTGAACACCTGGTGGCTAGTCTACTGCCTGGTGTAGTGAGTAGTGGAGCTGGACACCTGGTGGCTAGTCTACTGCCTGGTGTAGTGAGTAGTGGAGCTGGACACCTGGTGGCTAGTCTACTGCCTGGTGTAGTGAGTAGTGGAGCTGAACACCTGGCTAGTCTACTGCCTGGTGTAGTGAGTAGTGGAGCTGGACACCTGGTGGCTAGTCTACTGCCTGGTGTAGTGAGTAGTGGAGCTGGACACCTGGTGGCTAGTCTACTGCCTGGTGTAGTGAGTAGTGGAGCTGGACACCTGGCTAGTCTACTGCCTGGTGTAGGGAGTAGTGGAGCTGAACACCTGGCTAGTCTACTGCCTGGTGTAGTGAGTAGTGGAGCTGGACACCTGGTGGCTAGTCTACTGCCTGGTGTAGTGAGTAGTGGAGCTGGACACCTGGTGGCTAGTCTACTGCCTGGTGTAGTGAGTAGTGGAGCTGAACACCTGGCTAGTCTACTGCCTGGTGTAGTGAGTAGTGGAGCTGGACACCTGGCTAGTCTACTGCCTGGTGTAGTGAGTAGTGGAGCTGGACACCTGGCTAGTCTACTGCCTGGTGTAGTGAGTAGTGGAGCTGGACACCTGGCTAGTCTACTGCCTGGTGTAGTGAGTAGTGGAGCTGGACACCTGGCTAGTCTACTGCCTGGTGTAGTGAGTAGTGGAGCTGAACACCTGGCTAGTCTACTGCCTGGTGTAGTGAGTAGTGGAGCTGGACACCTGGCTAGTCTACTGCCTGGTGTAGTGAGTAGTGGAGCTGAACACCTGGCTAGTCTACTGCCTGGTGTAGTGAGTAGTGGAGCTGGACATCTGGTGGCTAGTCTACTGCCTGGTGTAGTGAGTAGTGGAGCTGAACACCTGGCTAGTCTACTGCCTGGTGTAGTGAGTAGTGGAGCTGGACACCTGGCTAGTCTACTGCCTGGTGTAGTGAGTAGTGGAGCTGGACACCTGGCTAGTCTACTGCCTGGTGTAGTGAGTAGTGGAGCTGAACACCTGGCTAGTCTACTGCCTGGTGTAGTGAGTAGTGGAGCTGGACACCTGGCTAGTCTACTGCCTGGTGTAGTGAGTAGTGGACCTGGAAACCTGGTGGCTAGTCTACTGCCTGGTGTAGTGAGTAGTGGAGCTGAACACCTGGTGGCTAGTCTACAGCCTGGTGTAGTGAGTAGTGGAGCTGGACACCTGGTGGCTAGTCTACTGCCTGGTGTAGTGAGTAGTGGAGCTGGACACCTGGTGGCTAGTCTACTGCCTGGTGTAGTGAGTAGTGGAGCTGGACACCTGGTGGCTAGTCTACTGCCTGGTGTAGTGAGTAGTGGAGCTGGACACCTGGTGGCTAGTCTACTGCCTGGTGTAGTGAGTAGTGGAGCTGAACACCTGGTGGCTAGTCTACTGCCTGGTGTAGTGAGTAGTGGAGCTGGACACCTGGTGGCTAGTCTACTGCCTGGTGTAGTGAGTAGTGGAGCTGGACACCTGGTGGCTAGTCTACTGCCTGGTGTAGTGAGTAGTGGAGCTGGACACCTGGCTAGTCTACAGCCTGGTGTAGTGAGTAGTGGAGCTGAACACCTGGTGGCTAGTCTACTGCCTGGTGTAGTGAGTAGTGGAGCTGAACACCTGGCTAGTCTACTGCCTGGTGTAGTGAGTAGTGGAGCTGGACACCTGGTGGCTAGTCTACTGCCTGGTGTAGTGAGTAGTGGAGCTGGACACCTGGTGGCTAGTCTACTGCCTGGTGTAGTGAGTAGTGGAGCTGGACACCTGGTGGCTAGTCTACTGCCTGGTGTAGTGAGTAGTGGAGCTGGACACCTGGTGGCTAGTCTACTGCCTGGTGTAGTGAGTAGTGGAGCTGAACACCTGGTGGCTAGTCTACTGCCTGGTGTAGTGAGTAGTGGAGCTGAACACCTGGCTAGTCTACTGCCTGGTGTAGTGAGTAGTGGAGCTGGACACCTGGCTAGTCTACTGCCTGGTGTAGTGAGTAGTGGAGCTGAACACCTGGTGGCTAGTCTACTGCCTGGTGTAGTGAGTAGTGGAGCTGGACACCTGGTGGCTAGTCTACTGCCTGGTGTAGTGAGTAGTGGAGCTGGACACCTGGCTAGTCTACTGCCTGGTGTAGTGAGTAGTGGAGCTGAACACCTGGCTAGTCTACTGCCTGGTGTAGTGAGTAGTGGAGCTGGACACCTGGCTAGTCTACTGCCTGGTGTAGTGAGTAGTGGAGCTGAACACCTGGTGGCTAGTCTACAGCCTGGTGTAGTGAGTAGTGGAGCTGGACACCTGGCTAGTCTACTGCCTGGTGTAGTGAGTAGTGGAGCTGGACACCTGGCTAGTCTACTGCCTGGTGTAGTGAGTAGTGGAGCTGGACACCTGGTGGCTAGTCTACTGCCTGGTGTAGTGAGTAGTGGAGCTGGACACCTGGTGGCTAGTCTACTGCCTGGTGTAGTGAGTAGTGGAGCTGAACACCTGGCTAGTCTACTGCCTGGTGTAGTGAGTAGTGGAGCGGAACACCTGGTGGCTAGTCTACTGCCTGGTGTAGTGAGTAGTGGAGCTGAACACCTGGCTAGTCTACTGCCTGGTGTAGTGAGTAGTGGAGCGGAAAACCTGGTGGCTAGTCTACTGCCTGGTGTAGTGAGTAGTGGAGCTGGACACCTGGTGGCTAGTCTACAGCCTGGTGTAGTGAGTAGTGGAGCTGGACACCTGGCTAGTCTACTGCCTGGTGTAGTGAGTAGTGGAGCTGAACACCTGGTGGCTAGTCTACTGCCTGGTGTAGTGAGTAGTGGAGCTGGACACCTGGTGGCTAGTCTACTGCCTGGTGTAGTGAGTAGTGGAGCTGAACACCTGGTGGCTAGTCTACTGCCTGGTGTAGTGAGTAGTGGAGCTGAACACCTGGTGGCTAGTCTACTGCCTGGTGTAGTGAGTAGTGGAGCTGGACACCTGGCTAGTCTACTGCCTGGTGTAGTGAGTAGTGGAGCTGAACACCTGGCTAGTCTACTGCCTGGTGTAGTGAGTAGTGGAGCTGGACACCTGGTGGCTAGTCTACAGCCTGGTGTAGTGAGTAGTGGACCTGGACACCTGGTGGCTAGTCTACTGCCTGGTGTAGTGAGTAGTGGAGCTGGACACCTGGCTAGTCTACTGCCTGGTGTAGTGAGTAGTGGAGCTGAACACCTGGTGGCTAGTCTACTGCCTGGTGTAGTGAGTAGTGGAGCTGGACACCTGGCTAGTCTACTGCCTGGTGTAGTGAGTAGTGGAGCTGGACACCTGGCTAGTCTACTGCCTGGTGTAGTGAGTAGTGGACCTGGACACCTGGCTAGTCTACTCACTACTCCTCTCTAATGCTCCCCCCTCTCCTCCCCTCTCTCTCCTCCCTCGCCCTCCCCTCCTCCTCTCTCTCCTACCCTCCTCCCACCTGTCTCCTTCTCCCCTCCTCCCCCCTCTCTCCCTCCTCTCCTCCTCTTCACCCCTGGCCTAGCCATCACTCATCTCTTTATCTTCTCTGCTCATCTCTCACTCTGTCACTGTCCTCTTTGTGCCCATTCCCCTCTCTCTCTCTCTCTCTCTCTCTCTCTCTCTCTCTCTCTCTCTCTCTCTCTCTCTCTCTCTCTCTCTCTCTCTCTCTCTCTCTCTCTCTCTCTCTCTCTCTTTTTCTTTTTTTTTTCTAGACCTCATGCATATTACTAACAGTTTTTTCTTTTCCGTCTAGATAAGATACCGTTCACACGTATCCCAAGATCATATTTCCTTTTTATGTACTTTCTTGATCAGCCAGAGGGCTTATTGAAGGCAGCGACACCTGATCCTCCAGCCCGGGTCTCCTCTGACAGCTCGCCAGCTTTTAGATAACGCTTCAAAGTCAGTCTGAAAGAAACAGGCCATCCCCTCTGCATTGGTTACAGACAGGGGCTTTCCTAGCTTATATTATGCCACCCTGGGCGAACCCCCCCCTACGGAAACACAGAAACATCTCACCCTTAAACTGTAACGCTTGGGTTCTCTGGCCCGCCTGAGAACCACCCATCATTCTGACACCTGTCACTGGGCTTCTCTGTCACTTGTCTCCCTGTCACTTGTCACTTATTGTTTGGGTCTCCTGATTGGTTGTCACGTTGGTGCGCTTGGTATGGCAGGAATGTGGTCGTACTTAAACCCCTGTCTCTCTACTTCCAGTTGTTGGATCTTCTCATTCTCCTGCAGAGTACACGGCGGTACTGCAGACACTGGACGTTGCTGTCATTATTGTTATCATTATTATCTTCTCTCCTAGACGCCCTGCGTCAGTGTACTATCTGTTGCTATTACTCTAGGTGTACCGTTCTACTAATAAAGAGAAGCACCGTTAACGAGTAAACAACCTTCTCTGTCTCTACTTATTACTCCACAACTGGAACCTACCTGTCTCCGTCGTAACATTAAACTATCGCATAATTAACGCTTGGACAAAAACTGTATCAAACAAATACTTTTATTACATTTCTTTTGCGGAATTCTAATATTAAGCATTTTAAAACAACAGACTGTATCTGTTCAGGAAAGAAATATAAATAATAATAATTATTATATATATATATATATCTTTCGCCTCCTCATGCCGCCCTCAACAAGATGCCACCCTGGGCGGTTGCCCATGTTGCCCATGGCTAAGTCCACCACTGGTTACACACACACACACACACACACACACACACACACACACACACACACACACACACACACACACACACACACACACACACACACACACACACACACATACACACACACACACACACACGCACGCACACACACACACACACACACACACACACACACACACACACACACACACACACACACAGTAATGGCCTCTTTTGGTTCATGCACCACAGCTATAGAGTTACACGTGTCCCCTTGTATATCTTCAACTCTGCCGTGTTGAAATCCAACACGAGGGTTCCCTTGAATAACCCCTTCGCTCTCCGTCTCTCCTTCAGACATCAATGAGTGTGCGTCCTCCCCCTGTCTGAACGGCGGGACATGTACGGATGAAGTGAACCAGTTCTCTTGTACCTGTGCCAAAGGCTGGGCTGGAGCCACCTGTCAGAGTCCTGTGCCAACATGTAGGTATCTTACAGCGGTGCGCTAAGTAACTGAGCGGCTCAGCTTTGCTCAGAGCGGAAAAACGCACTTAGCGGGGTCTGCTCACTCTGAGCCGCTCGGAGTGTTGCTGAGCACTTTCTAACTAAGCTCGGTATACGGAAGAAATGGATCCTACACGGACGCTCTTACATCTGTCAAAATGCAGACAGGTCATTAAAGGCCAACTTGCAGGTTAAACCCTACTCTTCAATTATGGGTAGTTTACATCATTGGTATATTTTCATTATTTATTTTTTTCCATTTGACGCCAGAAATTCCACTCAGAAAGAAATAATTTCAGTCTATGTTCATTTTCCCGGCTGTGATATGAAGCAAGCAAAACTATTTATCTGAAATGCTTTTTAGGTATGTGTCCAGCAGAACCCTTAGATCCTCTGACACTGGTCTCCTAACTGTTCCACAGACAGGCTAGAACAACAAGGCCTGGGCCCTGTTTCTTGTACGTGGTTCAACTAAGTCGATCAAGATGTCATTATCCAGCTTCAGTTAACCCGATGTTTGAAGCCGGGATTTTCCTGTTCCACGAAGGTGGATTCAGTCTCGTTAACTCAAGCCAGACTTGCGACTCAGGCTAAATGCGCGCGGCCGCTTTAGGTGAAAAGCCAGCACGTATCGATGGCAGAGATCCTGATTCTCTAACGGCATTGATTGATTAATTGATTTAAGACTTTATTGACAGATTGCAATACGGCTCAATCGCCTCGCCGACAAGTTAAATGCGTTATCTATAGGCTAATTTTAAGTCCCTCATTACCTCAATCAATCAGATTATATTTCTTTAAACTTGCCTGCTGGATTGAATAATCAAATGAGATCTTGCTAGCGAAAATAATTAGTTAACTGTTATACAGAATTACGATACGGCTCTCTTACCCATTGATTGATGTATAGTCAATCTTTAACTTATCTCCAATGTGGTCTAACGGGTTGTTCTTTTGACTTTCACACAGACGACCGGGGTTCGAGACCCTAGTCGTCTCCTTCTTTTTGCAATATAGGAATAATTCAATTTGGTGCACGTTGAGAGCTATATAAAGAATGACATCCTCAATGCATGTAGATTTATAATATTTTAACTTAAAACCAGGCTACTTTGGCGTATAATCATTAATATTATATTCAAAAAAATCATATTGGAAACACCGGGTTTTGAACCCCGGTCACTGGGTTGGCAGGCTTGAGCACTACCGCTGCACCACTGTGCCAGATGGGATAAATTCATTGTTTATACATTAATGAACGAGAGACCCGTGTTTAGAATATCCTTTGTTTTGAATGAAGTTTATCTCTTTATCCTCATTCATTAATGTGACGTCAACGGCTCATTCAATTTCTCAAATCCGTCAAACAGCGCATCTCATCAGACATCTTAATCCCAGTTACAATTAAAATAACCACATAATGTGTACATCGCACGAGCGAGCGCCACCGTCGCCACGGTATATATAACGTGCATTATTTAGGACAAAGTGAATTTAGTATCAGCATTTTGGGTCTATTTTACATTTCAAAAGCCCCCTCTGGAAGAATGGAGCACAAAAACGTAATTCAGAATGGTATAATGCAGATCGTAGACTGTGGGAATAGTTTCAGGAAACGGGCTGTCACTTCTTTGCGGGGGCGTGGCGATGGTTCAAGCTAACTTGAACTTAAACTCTGCTTTCGACCAGGCTCAAACTTTTGGATCTGTTGTCATGGTGATTTGGAAAATCCACGTACAGGGAACCGGAAAGTCCGGCTAACTCAGTTATCCAGTTAAAGTTATCCGGCTAACTCAGTTATCCAGGTACAAGAAACAGGGCCCTGGAGAAGTATCTTTTTATCTATTATGGTACTATAGCCTTTGGAACAGCATGCCAGAGGATCTACGTGTTTATGAATCTGTGGAATTTCTTTTAATAAATCTTAAAACAGACCTTTTTAGCATTGCTTTTACCTAGGTTTTTTGCATTGCTTTTTAAATTATTTAAATTATTAACATTTGTATTATTCTTTGCAATTATTTTCTGTGAAGCACATTGAGTTGCATTTACTGTATGAAATGTGATTGATTGATTGATTGATTGATTGATTGATTGATTGATTGATTGATATACAACTGGGAAGCAGCAAGGGAATCTCATTCGTTCCCACTGCTATTAATGTAATAAAGAGTCTGTTGAGTAAATTAGAAAGAAAGACAGAAAGATAAAAAGGAAATATTGATAATAATCTTAATCTAATAATCTTAGATTAGATTTCTGGAGGAACTCATCCCTCTCTCGTCCGTCTCCTCCTCCCAGTCTTTGTCACCATGACGAACACCTCGGCCACCTCTTCCTCCCCAGTCATCGCCGCCACCACGCTGCCGGCCACCACCACGGGGCCATCCGTCCGTCCGTCACGCTGTACGCAGGTCCAGGGCACCACCCACTGCACTTGTGAGCCCGGCTACACCATCTCTGGCAGGGACAGCAGCACCTGCACCGGTAGGAAACCACAACTCATAACCCACAAACACATCACACTGTGAGGTGAAACATAGGCACAAACACATCACACTGTGAGGTGAAACATAGGCACAAACACATCACACTGTGAGGTGAAACATAGGCCCAGGTAATTCTGATGAGATTCTGACGATGAGATTATCTTCTACTTGCACGCACGCAGACAAATCCATCCATGCCCTTGCCCCCCCCCCCCCCCCCCCCCCTAGTACCTATCTGACATCCTCCACCCCTACACCGCCTCCCGTGATCCTCAGACACAGATCTGCTCTCCATCCTCCACACCTGCCTACAAACCTTTGGGGACAGAGCCTTCAGCATGGCCCCCCATCCTCTGAAACTCTCTCCCGGCTGAGATCCTCTCTGCCACATCGTTGGACTCCTTCAAGACAAGCCTGAACACCTTCTCCCTGTCCTTTATTGTTTTTTTTACTATTTATTTAGTTTGCTTATGCTTATGTGTCTTTTTTGCAATGTAAAGCATCCTTTGGTTTTTGAAAGGCACTATATAAATCCAAGTTATCATTATTATTATTATTATTATTATTATTATTATTATTATTATTATTATTATTATTATTATTATTATTATTATTATTATTATTATTATTATTATTATTATTATTATTATTATTATTGATAAATGCTTTGCCACCATTATGAGATAATTTATTTGAAATTATTGTGTGTGTTTCAGATATTGATGAGTGTGAGTTGTTCCATGACGGACAAGCTGGTAAGCTGTGTTTACATTCCTGTGTCAACACCCCTGGAGGCTACCGCTGTACCTGTCCTTCAGGATACAACGTGACCCGCGACGGACGCAGCTGTAAAGGTCAGAGGTCACTGCATTGTCTTTTTCTTCCTTTTCTTTTTTTGATTTCAACATTTCAAACATCTACATTTAACAGTAGGCTACACTAGATCTCCCACAAGGCAGCTTCACTCCTCCCACGGGGGAAAAGACAGAACGCTGTGAAGTTGTATAGTAGAGACTTTCTACAGCTTAGTTCTTCAGAGTAAACAACCCCCTCTACCAGGGATGAGCTTGAATCCAAATATTCTCTCATATCTCGGCTGCTCCATGACTAACAAGTTCTTACTATATACTAATACATGGCAGTTTGGTTTGTTAGAACAGACTGTAATCTTATGCTTATGGCAGATCAATCAGCGTGGATTGTCTGTAAACTTTAATACATGGCAGTTTGGTTTGTTAGAACAGACTGTAATCTTCACTTGAACCAGGTTAACTGTGTCCTGGCTGTTAGTAGAACCAGGTTAACTGTGTCCTGGCTGTAGCATTGTAGAACCAGGTTAACTGTGTCCTGGCTGTAGTAGAACCAGGTTAACTGTGTCCTGGCTGTTGTAGAACCAGGTTAACTGTGTCCTGGCTGTAGTAGAACCAGGTTAACTGTGTCCTGGCTGTTAGTAGCGGTTAGTAGAACCAGGTTAACTGTGTCCTGGCTGTAGTAGAACAAGGTTAACTGTGTCCTGGCTGTTAGTAGAACCAGGTTAACTGTGTCCTGGCTGTAGCATTGTAGAACCAGGTTAACTGTGTCCTGGCTGTAGTAGCTTATGGCAGATCAATCAGCATGGATTGTCTGTAAACTTTCACTTGCTTATGGCAGATCAATCAGCATGGATTGTCTGTAAACTTTATGCATTGTTGTCACTTGCCATATCTTGCTATGCTCGCTCATGCCTGTATTTTTTATGTCCGTTCTATTTTATAATTTTTATTTTATTTTATTTTATTTTTATTTTACTATTTTTAAACTGAATCATTTTAAACTATTTTTACTATTTGTGTTACTGAAAACTGTAAGCGGAGAGCCTATTGGGATGCTAGATCCTAATGTGAAACACTGTGATTCTACCTGTCTATCTTTTTATGCTCGCTTATGCCTGTATTTTTTACTGTTGTGAAGCACTTTGAACTGCAACCTCTGTATGAAAAGTGCTATACAAATAAAGTTATTATTATTATTATTACTATACTTTATAGTTTATACGTATAGCACATGCATGAGTCTGGTCTCTTTTGAAAGGTAACATTCTGAGGTGTCTTACACAATAAAGAAAAATTACTTTCAGTGCTAATGGAATAGAGTAACAGAGGTTTGAACACACTGAAGTAAAAGTTTTGTTTACTCACATTTCTTTTTACTGGTTGCCAGATGCCTGTTTTTAAGTTCCAGCTGAGAGGTAGGAGCTGGAAAACATAATGGTTCCATAGCCTGAAGTCTTATTTAGTACAGGTCCAAAGTTTATAAAAATCCCACGGAAAATCTATGTTTTTGTAATGTGTGTATTATGATTATCCAAAATGGCCGTCCACTGCCATTCATTTCGATGCTCTAGTCAAAACAATGGACTTCTTTGTCTTCTTGTGTCACCTTCTCCTACTGTCAGCGCTCGTCTGGGATCGCTTTCGGAGCAGACGCTCCTTGGCTACAACGGTGGTCAATCATTTTCGCCATCAGCGGTGACTGGTCAGTTCAGGACGGCTCACAACCGGAAGTGGTCACTCGCCCGAATGACTTGTCAAATGACACTCGCCGGATGTTTCGTCTTGTAACTCTAGAATGGAATCATGCAATAGGTTGAGTGTGGTGACGATCGAAAGGCCGCAAATTCAACTTTCCAACAATATATTGGATGATCGTCGAAAACGCAGCCCGTAGCCGACAGACGAGAGCAAAGTTCCCTGCCGGCGGGCCGTCCAATGCTTAAGAGGTTAATGCTTGATGTCTGGTGTCTGGTTCCTGGTGCCTCATGCTTAAATAAAATCATGTCTTAAATCAATCTCATGAGTTATGTATGTCAAATTATTTGTCAAATTGGTGCCTGATGCCTAGTGCCTGGTGCTTGGTTCTTGGTGCCTGGTTATTGGTGCCTGGTTCCTGATGCCCGATGCCTGGTGCCTGATGCTTGGTCTCTGATGCCTGGTGCTTGGTTCTTGGTGCCTGATGCCTGGTGTCTGGTGCCTGATGCCTGATGCTTGGTCTCTGATGCCTGGTTCCTGGTGCTTAATGCGTGATGCCTGGTGCCTGATGCCTGGTGTCTGATGCCTTGGTTTTGATGCCTGGTTCCTGGTGCTTGGTGCCTGGTTCCTGATCCCTGGTGCCTGATGCCTGGTGTCTGATGCCTTGGATTTGATGCCTGGTTCCTGGTGCTTGGTGCCTGGTTCCTGATCCCTGGTGCCTGATGCCTGGTGTCTGATGCCTGGTGCCTGGGCCCTTATTTATCAACGTTGCATACACACAGATATGTGCGTAACCCGTGCGTACAATCATTTCTAAGCAAAGTGTGTGACTTATCAATTTGAACGTGTGCTTGACTTTGTGCGTATATTTACGCTCAGCTCAGGGCATGCTTACCTGGCGCCCGGCGGTAGAATATGGATACTGCAGACGTACGGCATATGCTTTCATCAGTTTCATGCATTAGTTTCAACGTGGAAATAAGCTTTTGTTCATTAGTTTGACTGACGTGTTCTGTATGACCCCCGTAATTCATTATAGTTCATTGTAAAATAGCAACAGTAGTGTAATTATGGTCAAAACCCTATAAATAGCATTTGGAATAATAGGTCTTTCCTTCTGAATGAATGCAGCATGGTTTATATATAGCGTTATCGGAATATACAGGGTGCACTGACTGCGCTCCGCGTAACTCAACTCGTTATTATTTTGCGCATAGGTTGCAGAAATACGGGAACGTTTTGATTATATTTAAAAGGCTTTGCCATTGTTAAACTAAATAAGTGGAATTTCGAAGCTGTAAGCAGAATACAAGTCATGAACACGCACAATATAGTGTTCTTCCCCCTTCCTACTGTATAAGAAAGAATAAAAAACGCATTGCAACGAGAACAGAGGTTATTTGTTGAGTTTATGTGTATTACAAAACCCTTGCAATAAATGTGTCTTAAATGAATGAAAAGCATACATGCTCTGGATATACAGGTAGCATATATCGTGTGGGTGATATGACTTGTATTCTGCTTACATAACTTCGAAATTCCACTTATTTAGTTTTACAATGTCAAAGCCTTTTAAATATAAATCAAAACGTTCCCGTATTTCTGCAATCTATGCGCAAAATAATAACGAGTTGAGTTCTAACAAAGAACGTATTACATGCTGGGTAGGCTGATAGAGTAAACTGTAAATAAAATAGCCTATAACATTATAAAGGATATGGGCTATAGCAGGGGTTCCCAACCTTTATTCCCCAGAGCCCCACGATTCCTGGGAGACATATAGGAATATGATATGATATATTATATATGCGCAAGTTACGTAAGGGATAATGTATAGCTACGAGGTCATTGTCGCAAAATAATTGACCGACACAGAGTTTAGAATACCGAGGCGCCTCGCCGAGGTGTTCTAAACGTAGTGAAGGTCAATTATTTTGCGACAATGACCGAGTATAGGCTATACATTATCCCGCTTATTACATGGCTAACTTACTAACAATATACCTAATTCATTTTACACCATCGACAAGACGAGATCAAATGCAGACGCAGTTGTTGTGTGGCTCCGCTGTCATTATTATTATCGCCGGCAGCCGGCAGGTGTGTCTGATTGCACTGATGCAGTGTGTGTCAGTGGGCTTGATTGCTGCAGCTGCGAACAGCGGTCATTATTGCTCGGCAGAGGTCCCTTATCGAGTAATAACGGACCTCTGCAGAGCGCTATTGACCAATCACAATCAAGCATTTCGGCGAATGTTAAAACGCCATGTAATAATGTTGCATAATGTAGGTGTAGGCTATGGCTGCTATTATATGTAATTCATATAGGCTACCTAATACCGACAACAAAATAGATTGTATGCCTCTACAAATCATATTATACCCGGTAGCCAATCGAACAAAACTAATAAAGGCATTCATATTCCAGCATGGTTAGAATGACACACCAACGCCAAACAGTGGTTAACGGTCTTTATTAGTATTTTGAGCTGTCCAGGCAGAATTGCAGCAATGGTCTTAGGGAGTCGTTGATATCGATAGGTTATAACTATAACCAAGTTCTGTGAGTAATGGTGACGCTCGGCGTCACTCTCTGCACTGTACCTCGCTCGTGCACGCGCACTGAATAAAAAATTCCACAATGCACCTTTACATCCCAACATCCGTCTGGCCACACCCCCATCAGCTTACCTACATAAGCAGGGGTGGGGACACACACTCGCCTCCTTCCCAAGCTTTCACCACAAGGCGAGATCAAGGGCCGCAGCGGCGTCGGACGCCGAGCGTCACCATTACTCACAGAACTTGGTTATAGTTATAACCTATCGTTCTGTTTCATAATGGCTCTCGCTCGGCGTCACTCTCTGCACAAGGGAGGCCGAGCGAGAGCCATCGGCCGACAAATATACCTCGCTGAGGCCCCCCACAACCATCAGATCAGGGAGGACCGAGCCCCCCCGACCCCCCCTAATGGAGGGCACCCCCCCTATTGGAGGATCACGGGAGGGCGACGGATCCTACCGTGCGAAGAGGCACTCAAGCAACTCAACGCACAGGGTGAGCAGACCGTGGCCTGACCCCACGACTACACACACGCACAACCCGCATGCCACCCGGGAACGAACGGAAGGAACAACCTCGTTACTGCCCCCAGAATCACGGGGTCAAGAACAAACCCAACCCCGTGGCAAGGCCGTAGCAGCGGAGCGCGAAGGAAGACCCAGACCCACTGAAGGGACTGGATCCCCTGGAAAACGGGGGCCCGGAGAGGTCAATGACGCCAGGCATCAAGACCCCACCAGGCGGTCACTTAGTGACACCGCCCCCCACATCGCCAGCGTATTCGGATAAGGCCCCTCCAAGAGCGGGCCCTTTCCCCCCAATAGCACACCGCCTGGTACACTGACCCTGCAGAACAGGCAGTCAGCATGGCCATAAGCACACAAAAAAGGTTAACCAACGGAAGCAGGCAGCGCACCGGGGAAACCAGGCAACAGGCTGTAACCTGAGCCTGGAGCACTGCGGACGAGACAGGCGCCAAAGGAGTTAGCTGAGAACAGCCCCCCCGGCGGAAGGGGCGTATGCTGGCGTTGTTGCATGACCAAGCCTCCATTAAAAAAAACCCACCCAGAGGGGTTGAGGCAGAGAAGGCTGACATGATTGGCAGACGTCATGAACGTGCAGGGGCACACTCAACCGGGTAACCCGGGAGTTGACACTGCTCCAACACACCAGGGAATCAACCACCTTGTCGTTACCCTATGCGGTGGTTGTTCCTATAACCCCTCAAGAAAAAACTCCAAAAAACACCTGCGGGCATAACTGGCTATACCGCAGTACAAGTGTTTCAGTTTTCAAAAAAGGGTTAGTCCAGGCCTACGGGTCGACGAAACATTACTTCGGACCAGGCCCGGCGGCACGGGAAGCACAGGGTTGCCAGAGGAGGTCCAAGACCACCCCAACAGCCCCCTCTTCGCCACGCGTGAGAGAGGAGCGAAAAGAATGGAGAACCAGCCCCAAGCACACCGCACTTGGTATTCCCAGGCGGTCTCCCAACCAAGTACTAACCAGGACCAAACCTGCGTAGCGGCCGAGATCGGACGAGATCGGGCGTGTACAGGTTGGCATGGCCGTAAGCCATTACGACAGTGCAGAGTACAACATGTACCCAACAAGGGTCTCCATAGCGCCTAACCCTGTGACACCCGGACCGACCTGGCATTTTTCCCCCCGAAAAAAGCACAAGTCCCTTGGGGTACCAGAACAGCAGATCTGCATCCCCGGCGGACAACGGGTTAACTGACCTGGACCAGCGTGACCAGACCAGTCCCGTGTCCTAACCACGCCGACATGCCCACTCCAGGAGAGGGGGTAGGTATGCGTGTCGATATAAAACATGAAAAGAGGGCGCCACCCAGACGGTCCTCATTTAGACCGTGCTCAGTGGCCCACCCCAAGGGCGTGAGACCCCTCTACCTATGTTCAGATCTATTCCGTTAACATCCCCCAGATATGAACGAGAATTCATCGAGACAACCTAGTAAACTGGCGCTCGGAAGAGACAAAACCCCATCCCAGTTGCCCTATAAAAACGCTGTTTTAACAAGCAACCAAGGCGCACTTAGCCCCTGTGTGATCCTGTAACAGAAACACACCGAGCCAGCACTATGTATGCGTCGAGACCCAAACACATCAATGGATAGTCTAGCAAGACACCAAACATTGTTCCTCCAAGTCGCCTGGGAGAACGACACAGAGCCGTCGTGCTTCATGTACCTTCGTCTTTTTATTCAAAAAAGAAAGAACACAGACTGACATGAATCCCTCGTGACGCAGGCTGAGGGTAAAAATAGTTTACATTTTTACATCCCACCACCCTCCCATAGGGAGGAGGCGGAAATCCCCAGAGAGACTTCCCACGCGAGCTGTATAGATTGAAAAGAATATATTGTATTGTATAGCTTCGTGAGGAGGAGCCCTGACCCCTCCCTGAAACAGATCCATCATATGGACCTGAACAGCTCACGGAAGTCTTACCAGCAGAGACGCGCACAGTACGTACTCTGTGGCGGGGGAATTTCTGCGGTGCACACGCCCAATATTCCAGGGCGTGGGACCAGGAAACTCCCTCCCCCCCCCCCTTACCCTGTAACGTGCCGAACAGCAACGTGACAGGAACCTTGAAGGACAGGAGGTCTTAACCCCTGCCCATCAAAGAAGGGGAGGAAAGGATTACCAGTTCACCCCTTTACGACCCCACACCCATGATACGATGTAACGACAAAAAAGATTATGACACAGTCATAGTCAGCTACATGAAGCGTCTAACAGCTTCACACAGCTCATGTGCTAACCTGCTATCTGATTTTTACTAAGGAAAAAACACAGAATAGAGAGGGCCCCCTTAATAGCCCCGGTACCAGACTTACACATGTGCTTCTGTGGCCAACCCAACCCAGTTGTAGATCACAAGACACACACAACCCTTTACCACCACAAGAAATGGCAATACACTCGTTTTTCATAATGAGAGAATACACAATTCTCGATTAGTATCGGCCACAGGCCTTGCCAAGCACACACGAAAAGTGACCAAACAATCTTTTCTTTTAGGAAAATACAGTTCCTCAAGCAGTTTTAGCACAACCCCAGCAATCAAGCCAAGGGTTACATCGTATCCCACCACACAGTGACACAATATATTGTAAACAACATGTCTGAGAGGAGGGGGGGAAGCCCAGGGAACCGGGGGGAACACATCTCCTACCTTACCCTTAATACGGCCAGTTGAACAGGTAAACCTGTTAATATGTGAACACACTGTTCATTGTCATTACAGGCTGAGAAAAGAATTCATTCTTCACTCATATGTCACTAAGCATAGCTTTATAGGTTAGTTTAACCCCCTTAGTTGTGAGTACACGGTACATGAACACACATGATGTTTCTCAACACAACAAACCAGATCATTTTTACATCTGTAACAAACAACCCGATTTGCATGGAGAAGCTAATACCAGTGACAAGACAATTCACACACAACTCACGTCGTATCCTAAATGTAGTGCAGCAACACTTGTTTTGGAAAACATCGTTATTTACAAAACATTTAGAAGGGAAGGAAGAAGACGCGTTTTAAGGTCTGGTCAGGACCTTCCTACCGAGAGCGCAGATCAAGCGAACTGCAGTCTCTAACATTGCACCGATAGTAAACACAGCATCCTGTGTTTGACGACACGGGCAGCGTCGCTGCTCCATCCCGCCGCTACGGTTCTCCTTGTTGACGCAGTCCTCGCCGGCCGGCTCCGGGTAGGTTCGACTAACATCCTCTGTCAAAGATGACGTCGTAGTCAGAGTGTTTAAGGCATGTTATAGTCACAGAAAACGTTCAACAGTGTAGCATTAAGCTAACAGCCGTTCGGCTGATAGCAGCAAGCTAACGTGTACTAGCCTGGTAAACACAGCGAGCTAATACCGCAGCTAACAGCTGCACAGCTTACAGCTGACTGGCTAACACAGTAGGCCACAACTAGCACGCAAGCTAAGCAGCTATCTGCTAAGCAGCTACCACCTGAACTTGTACACAAACGATATAACAAGCCACACTTCAGACAGGCCGCCGTTCTGAAACCCTCCTCACCTTTTAAGAGAGAAGAGAAAAAGAGATGTCAACACAGTTTACAACGGTGATTTTACCAGACATCCGGCGGAGCCAGCACAAGTCCCATCTGGGCTGTAGCCGACTTGAACATGGATCTCCCGATAACGAACATCCATGCCCACATTTCCTCGTGAGGGTATACTCTCATTTGTATATGAAAGATGGGGCCTACACGGTGACAGAGAAGCATCCACTCGTCCAGAGAATCCTGGGATCACCAGTTACTGGTCGTGGCCCACTAGTTGACTATAATGGGCTTCTTGTTTTCCAACTTTCTTCAACTAGCAACCTCGTCAAGTGGGGATCTACCGAAGGCACTTCCTTGTGGTGAAAGCGAAGAAGGAGACGAGTGTGTGGCCCCACCCCTGCTTATGTAGGTAAGCTGATGGGGGTGTGGCCAGACGGATGTTGGGATGTAAAGGTGCATTGTGGAATTTTTTATTCAGTGCGTGTGCACGAGCGAGGTACAGTGCAGAGAGTGACGCCGAGCGAGAGCCATTACGAAACAGAACTGACATCACCGTGTACAAGTCCGCCAGCCTTTTATTTATCCCATAACACGCGTTGTGTCTTCTTGGTTCGACAGCGCCTCCGTGAACAATCTCGCTCGTGGAGTTTCTCAGAGTTCACTCGGGTTAGTCCATTATTTCACATCCCATTGGGGGTGTTTCATTACCATATATGGATAATCATGCACGAGCATTGACGGTAAGAACAAATGGTATTTATCAATACGGAGTGTGCGTAGGACCCGTGTACGCACGGTTGATAAATCCCGATATTTATGTGCGTACACACATTCTAAATTCCGTGCGTAGGAACGGATATAGAACACTTTCTACGCAACATTGATAAATGAGGGCCCTGGTGTCTGATGCCTTGGTTTTGATGCCTGGTTCCTGGTGCTTGGTGCCTGGGTTCCTGATCCCTGGTGCCTGGTGTCTGATGCCTGGTGCCTGGTGCCTGGTGTCTGATGCCTGGTGTCTGGTGTCTCTTTTGGGAGATCTATTGGCTAAATTGGTTTCAGCTCGTCTCCAGATCATCTTCCTCTGGCTGTGGTCATGGTCCGTCTTGGAAAGCCTTTAGGTTGTCTTGGAAGGAGCATAGCACCTGTCATTCCTCCAATCAGGGTTGACATTTACATTAACATTTTTACATTTAGTCATTTAGCTGACGCTTTTATCCAAAGCGACTTACATGTTCTGTACGACAAGCCATCAGGAAGGGCACAACTCTATCAGCTGAGCAACAATGTTCATCAAAGTGTTGAGTGCTACAGTGTAGCTTAGTTTATTAGGACAAGTGCATGACAGTAATTTTTTTTTTTTTTTTTTTTTTTTTTATACTATGGTTGGTATGGTTCATACTAAGGTTGTCCTCGTTGCCCCTTGGCACTGTGGCCATGCCACACATACTGAGCATTATGGCTTCTCGTTCTGATTATGGTTAGTATTATGGTTATTATTATCTGATTATTATCTCTTCTGCCCGGTATAAAACATATTAAATAGCCTACACCGTATTTATAATTATACTAGATCATAAGGAATGTCTTCCAGTACAGTGGTTTTTGGTGTCTTATTCCTTGTCACTCTCTTATCCAACAGCTAGCTGGACAAGACCAGTTACTGTAATCAATGTCTCTGTGTTTCTCTCCTCCCATGTTGTCTCATCCTGCTTCAATAGATACCACTCTCTTTCTCTCCCTCTCCGTCTCACAGACATTGATGAATGTGCCACAAGACAGAACGACTGCACAAGGGACCAGATGTGTATTAATACTTACGGAGGGTTCCAGTGTGTCCGCGTGGAGTGTCCCCGCAACCGTAACGCTACCTACGTCAAGACGTCCCCTATGTAAGATAAGATAAGATATTCCTTTATTGACCCTATTGGGGGAAATTCGGGCGTCATAGCAGCATGGGGAAGGGGGGAGGGGAGGTACAGGTATGGGCAGGGTAATAGAAGAAAGACATAATTATAGGCAATAAAATGAAATCTGAATATAAAAATATGAGAAAATAAACAGTGTAAACAATATAATTAACTCTGAATATAAACATTTTAGAAAAATAAACAGTGTAAACAAAGGTGCAGATCAGGGTCTGTATGCCCTATCGGTTATAATATACATTCCAATAAATATAGGCAAATTAAATTTGTATCTGAATATATACTATGAGTAAGAGTAAACAGACAAGGTGCAGGTGAGGGTCTGTAGTGTACCCTAAGTCCCTAACTGCCATGATATACTGCATGTCATATGTTTTGACACACTTAGTGGTCAGACATTCCTAATAGTTCTCGAGTTCTGCTGCCGTTCATTCTCCAGTTGCTGGCAATGTAAATAGTACCCAGAATATTCTTCAACCTAGAATTATTTCAACATTTCTACACTGATGAAAATAATATATATATACACATACATTATATATTAGAATAGATTAGATTAGATTAAAATGTATTGTCATTATACAGCACAAGTACAGTACAATGTGCAAACCAGAGTGCAAATGTAGCAGTAAAGTGCAACAGCAATATACAATGTACAGGTGATTAAACTGGGTACAAAATATACAAATTATACAGATGTATGTACAGAGTTGTAGTGTACAGTGATACAGCTGTAAAGACAGTATGGTAGTAGTCACTGGCCAGCAGCGTAGCTAGTAAGAGTAGGATATGTACAGATATAGTAAAGGACTATGTGCAGGTATGTACAGACATGTGAGGATAGGTATATATGTGGTGAGAATAAATATATACGTATATATAGTATATACAGCATTATTGTACATGCTATCATACAGAGCTTTGGGTTATGCAGGTATATTCAGACAAATATGAATATGAATGTAAATATGCAGTATATACAGCACTGTTGTACATGCTATCATACAGAGTATATGGGTAGACAGTGAAAGCAGTAGGTAGGTATAAATTGCGTATAGGCAACAGAGTACAGAGTCGTACAGTATGGGTAACAGAGCCTAGGGCAGGGGTCGGCAATTAAGTTTGGCCTTGGGCCAAATTTTTTCCAAGCCATTATATGGCGGGCTAGAACCAAAAACAATGGCTAATTTTGTAAATTGATAGTGACAAATCTTTAACTCTATGACAGACCACCTTATAACTAAGACATACATTTGTGGCAGAGACAGAAAATGGATAAAAAATAAACAAGCTGCATAGGTGGCATAATAAACTGTAAACGAGCAGTTTTTTCTACTTTCCATTATTATATATAATACATGTTAGCACTGAACATTATACATTTGTCTTTTAGTAATTTTATTATAAAAACCAGAGTCAAGCGCCTCTCTCTATCGGTCTATACTACATTTCACGCAACCAGCGAGTCTATCTGATGGCCCATTCTGTGGAGCGGACTGGACTATTGAGAAACTATAAAAAATTTCCATTGGTTCTCCCAGCCACGTGACCATTTCTAGCATTTTCATTGGCTATAGTGACATACATAGATATATGATAAATAGATAGATACAGTGTATTAGATGCACTCCAGAGAAAACAACCAATCGAGATATTTCAAGATTCTATGCTTTATTTCCGCAACGGAGAGATCTCCCGATTCCGATACAGTAAAGCGAGTCTTTATCACAAACAGATCCAAAGATATTTAATGTTTTGCAAAACATGTCTAGTGTTGCGCCCGGCTTTAGAGGGTTAAAAGCCTAATTGTATTTTTTATTTAGTTAATGAATGTCTCATTGTAATTCTTATACCTAATGTAGCGCGTCTTCTTGGAGCAGATTCAGCTATTCTTTTTTTATTGCCGACCACTGGCCTAGGTGTAGGCAATGGAGTCAGAGTTCATATGGTGGGGGGGCTGTCAATGTGTCAGAGATCTATTTTGTTGTTGTGTTTTATTACCTGCATTGTTTGACCCTTTTTCTTATTCTCTGCACTACTTTTATTCTATTTATATTGCATTTTATGTGTATGCTGTGTAGCACTTTGGGCTGCAATTCTTGTATGAAAGGTGCTACAAATAAAGTTTATTGTTATTATTATCTACTAACCTGTTGCACAAAAACATTTGTAATATTCAAACTGGGAATTAACAAAGATATGTGGAAATGAATGGGGAATATAAGGGAATAACATGGAAATATTGGGGTTGTTCGCACAGGCTGTATTTATGATGTCACATACAGACTGTATTTATGATGTCACATACAGGCTGTATTTATGATGTCACATACAGTACAAATAGAAACATAAACCTTTTACTATATAGTAGCACAGCCTTAAAGGAACACGGCAGCATTGTGGGAAATGCACTTACCGTCTTCTCCAGTGTCAGACAAGAAGATAGATGCCAATTTCCTCTGTGCTGCAAGCTGGCCTAGCTTACCACAAATGAATGGAAGCGGATACGGACCAGCTAGCTTAAAACTCAGGGAGAAGTATTTTTGGCCAATGGCTAGGCTAACTGATGGATATAGGATTATTGTATATTGGAGCTTGTCTTGTGTATGTGTACTAGACTAGTCCAACTAGTTATACGTTATGATGTAAGTATTATGTCTGTGTGTGTACTAGTCCTTTGTCCTGTTACTTGTAATGTTATGTTATGATGTAAGTATTATGTCTGTGTGTGTGTTTACTAGTTATTTGTCCTGTTACATGTTATGATGTAAGTATTATGCCTGTATGTTTTGTCCTGTTTACTTGTAATGTTATATGTTGTGACGTAAGTATTGTGTGTGTGTGTGTGTGTGTGTGTGCGTGCGTGCGTGCGTGTGTGTGTGTGTCTGTGTGTGTATCTATGTGTGTACTAGTCCTCTGTGTGTGTGTACTAGTCCTCTGTCATGTTTACTTGTATTGCTATATGTTATGATGTAAGTATTATGTCACAGTCACAATGTAGGTTTTCTGTGGAGCCCAGGAAGAATAGCTACTGCAATGCTGCAGCTACTAACTTGGCATCCTAATAAACCAAACCAAACTAAACCGGTCTGGTTTGCCCTGCAGGCGCTGCGAGCGTAACCCCTGCCCCGTGAACAACAAGGCCTGCTCTCAGGCGCCAAACTCCTTCTCCTACCACTACCTGTCCGTGGTGTCCAACCTCTCCGCTCCCCGGGTCATGTTCCGCGTGTCGGCCATCCGCCAGATCGGCGACACGCTGCGGTTCTCCTTGCTGGGCGGCAAGCAGGCTCGGCGCCACTTCACGGTGCAGCGCTCCGACCGCCAGACAGGTCAGCTGATGCTGGCGAGCTCGGTGCAGGGCCCTGTCACGCTGGAGGCAGAGGTAGAGATGACGGAGCTGGAGAAACGCACACAGCTGGGGAGGTATATCACCAAGATCACCATGTTCGTCTCCCCGTATGAGTTCTAGAGAAGAGAAGGGGAGGCGGTTGTAGACTGGGGAGGTATGTCACCAAGATCACCATGTTCGTCTCCCCGTATGAGTTCTAGACAAGAGAAGGGGAGGGGGTTGTAGAATTTTTATTGATAGAATGGCCTTTTCCCATTAAAAAAAATCTACATTCTGGAACGGTCATTTGGTAGGCTGGTACATCTTCAAATGTCTCCTACAGAATGTTTGATAATGTTGTCACGGAACTCTCCAGCAGTCGCTGTGTCGATCAAATGCTTCCAACTTTTCCGGGAAACAATTCTGTTGGTGACGTATATTCATGTCCACAGCGGGAGATCCTAGGAGCACATACCCCAAACGGTTTATATGACTCAGATCTATTGAAACAATGAGGGACACTGCACTGAGGCGTGTTGAAAAGACCAGAGCCTCAGCCAACGCAGGGAGTTTGACCCCAGAAACGGTTTATTGGAAGGTTGACACGTCATCACTTAACAACCGAATAGCAAAATCCAATGGGAGCCAGGAGGTTACCTCGCTACACTAAAGGCACTTCTATCCATTCACCGTCTGCGGGATGAGTTCTATGATGGATGGGAGGGTTGGGAGGGGGGGAGAATACCATAATTATAGATGCTTTAGGGTTCATTGGCTACTGAGCACATGGACCCTTAAAAAACTGGATTGGATTTTGCTCTTGGCTCTTTGTTAAGTCATGGGTGTGTGTGAAGTTTCCCATAATGCATCTGTCCTGCGTTAGCGCCAGAGGACCTGCCACGGCCTGTTCTTTCTCATTGATGCAACGCAGAGCTGAATAAACCTCTCCTAACTTCACAATATAAGCATTTTAAATGTGCCCGAGTGTACTTCCTGTTTGGCAGCGTTTGCTCATATCAATAGCGAACAAGGAAACTATAAAATAAGGAAGGGTCATCACGTCCTTGTGTAGCGTGTGAACGCACATTGGTGCCAAGTGTGGAAACTTTCAGTTCGGCCGACATTGAGTTGAATTGGATCTCCTTGTTTATGATCTGCCATTTAACCTTGGATGTCAGAATCACTTGCAATTGGTTGCCTTGTTAACTAGCTAACTTTTGATATATTGGTTGATGTATATTTCCTCAGATAGCTTGTATATTTTGAATTTCAATAGATTTTAATAAAAATGTGTAATAGAACTGTCACCAAAGTCTGGCACCAAGCAGAGCATAGAACACTAGTATTCTGACGTGATGACCCTTCCTTCTATTATAGTTTCCTTGATAGCTAACAGGAAATAAACTTTGGACCCAAGCTGTTAAATGTGTGGTGTATTGTGTCTCTAATGATCGACAGTGTAGCAGTTGCGCATCGCTGCATGCAGTGCATGTAGTCATAGTGGGAATAAAACGAAGGCACCAAGGTGAGATAACGAGGGACACTTCTGGACAAAGAAGAGGACTTTTGTATAGATTAATTATCACGGTTCTATAACAGAAACATAACAGAGATAATGAGAACCTCTGGTCAGCGACTAGAGGGATGTGAACGCAGGAATCTAGTGTTTGACTGGAGGATCACTGGGCTAAAGGCTAAATCAGGTTGACGGAAGTGTTCCCACTGACACAATGAGTGCTGTGTAAGACTACGTTCACATGGCAAGCTTTAGTACTCAATTCAGATTTATTGCTCATTATTTGTATTTATTTTTAATGTGGCCAATATCAGATTCCAGTCTGAACTGGTCACGCTCCTGAACTGAGCAGCATACGCAAATTAACAATAATAATGGACGTAAACATGGAGGACACTGAAGTCACAGTTTATGGTTTAATTTATAAGTTGAAATGCAGTGGAGGCCAGCTAATTAAAAGAAATCAGACCTGTATCTGATTTAGGATCACATATGAAAGTGGTCCAAATCAGAATTGAAAAGATCAGATTCCATGTAATTTGTACTGTTCACTGTTGTAAAAAAAACTGATCTGATTTGGACCACTTTTGCCTGCAGTGTGAATGTAGCCTAAATGTACATGCTAAGTTTAAACGATGCATGTTGATCTCAAGAAGAAGAGCTTCCGTATTCCTCTCTGCAGTCCTGTTTAATTTATATTCTGTTTATAATCTACTTTGTAATTATAAACATTATTAAACATCCTGAAACAGAATGAAAGGGAAGTATTTTTTTCATTTTCAAAATGTTAAATGTTCCATGTTTTGTATCTTTTCAACGATTTTACTCTTACCTTGAATCTATGGAACGTGTTTATGAAGATTTAGTTTTTGGTCTAAATCAAATTTTAGTTATTTATTTCCAAGAACATCTTCCCTGATTGGCTACCCCACACAAAAAAGTAAAAAAAGAATAATAATTTAAAAAACCGTTTACAAACTGGCCAGTAAATTAGACAGCAAATTGATTAGTCAAAGTGAATTGATTGTTTATGGTAAATGGACTGCATTTATAAAGCGGCTTTTATCCAAAGCGCTTTACAACTTGTTCCTCACATTCACCCATTCACTCACCCATTTACACACAGACAGCAGAGATGCCAACCTGTGCCTGGGGAGCAGTTAGGGGTTAATTTCCTTCCGATTACCAGTCGCTCTTGACCAAGGTACTGCCTGGCATTAATTTACAACTGGAGTTGGCCCCCGGGAACGGACTGTATGACTGCCCCACTGCTCCTAAATAGTTAGGATGGGTCAAATGCATATAATAGGACTAGTTTTCCCAAGGAGATGAATAAAGGTTCAAATTTACTTGACTTAAAGGGGAACTATTTTACTATTTCTTTCACTATTTGGGCACTTTTACACAATTCCTGTGAGTCTATGGAACACCTCTGTAATATATATATTTTTTTTATTCATTGTTTTGTATTTCTAATCAAGTCCTCAAAAACAGCATTTTTCTACCTCAAGATCTTAAGCCGTTTTGAGCCTGGGCAGCAGAACTGTGTGCAGCTCATCTTGTATCTCAACATTATCATGCAGCGGTGTCTTTCTGACATCACAAATCATCACATTTTCAAATGACTCAGTTCAGTGAGGGTGAATATTGTGAGAGGAGAATTGGAAGAATGCGCCAATATGAGAATTTTGAGACATAGATCATATTAATATAAGTTCACATAGCTAGGAAACAATGTTAAACACTCAAAAAGGCCATTTATAAGATAATTCCCCTTTAAGGCGAGACACCCCGGTGAATATGCAAAAAAAATATTTGAATATAGATATCACTACCTTTCCCAGTTTGTTATGTACATAACAACTAAGAAAAAATGTATTGCAAGTTTTCTGAGATCTTATGTGTATATTATGCAAAATAGGCGTTACCTGATTAAATATGCACTAATTTGCATATGACGTTTGGGTATAAATACCAACATTGGATGATGCCAGATTAAAGAAAAAAAAAATCCATTATGTTGACACATAACACAGTGAACTTTGTCCAGAGGGGATTGTGGATATGTCTTTTTATCATCCCATAAATCAGGAAATGCTGTCTACAGTCATAAAAAAAATCTATTTTCGCCCGGTTTTTGGTCTAAATGTAATATAAATCAGGCTATGAATGATATATCAACAAACCCCTCTGGACAAAGATGCAGGGTATATATAGGAAGAAATGTGGAAAGTATGGTGTGTGTAGGTGCTATGGAAATGGTAAATTTATACCCAAGTGTGTAAGAAAAACGCATAAAAACTCATTTTTGGGAAAACGCCTTCAAAGTTCTGTATCGTAAAATGCCATACTTTTTTTTTTAAACAGCTATTTACAAACACAATACCTAATCAAACCATTAGTAATAGACAACCTAAACACATGCCTGATAAGTGAATAACATAATAATAATGTTATTGGACTGAACAGAACTACACACAGGCTACAAGTGTAGTACCCCCTAATAGGCAAAACATATATTTGAATAGATATCACTATGAAACTTTCCCAGTTTGTTATGTACATATAAACTAAGAAAAAATATATTGCAAGTTTTCAGAATTGTATGTTTATATATGCAAATGAGGCACTTCCCCATTAAATATGTGCACATTTATGAATGCAATCAGGCAAAATTAAGTAAAATAAACAACTAAATGTGTGTTATTGACGTTTTATTGTCACTAGTTTCATAGAAGACATGTTTAGGAAGAAAATATAACAAAATCTCAAAATCAACCAAAAAAATTATATTTGCCTATTCACCTGGGGTGTCTCGCCTTAACTGTTACAGGAAATGTGATGCGCGTCAGCAGCGTCGGAACACGTCGGACTGTCGGAGCGGACAGAGACGTGCTGTTCAGACAGAGACACGCTGTTCAGACAGAGACTCTCCGCTCAAAGAGCCACTCTGTCCTTACGGTGGTGCGTGAATGACGTTGAGGTTTAAACACACATGAAGGAAGCCACACATCATGAATATACATGATACGCACACAGTAAATGTTACAAGTCAACCTGTGACTAATTAGAGGCGGTCAACGTGCTTATTTTTCATTAGATTTCTTCAGGCCTGTTGAAACGTTCACCACCATGCCTCTGCTCACTTGTTAATGTTAACACACACTTAATTTACGAATAAACAATAAAAGAAAAAATCAGCTAAGACAAGTCACACACAGTGGGTTGAATATCATACTTTTAAATGCAGCAAAAGAAGAAAGAACCTTCAACTTCAGACTCAGTTGGAGGGCATTCAAGGTGTTGGGACGCATCAAAGGTAAAGGCAGTTTTTCAGAGCAAACTGGAGGAATCCTAAGAACCAACCACCAGTCATTTGAACGTGTAGAATAGGTTCCAAGATTCCATTCCAACAGTGTTGTGATGTAAGAGGGAAGATTACCAATAAGGGCTTTAAAAATATAATTCCAATGATAGTTATGCCTTTCAACCAGAGAAGGCCATCCAACCTTTTCATAAAGGTTGGTATGTATTACTGTCACCAGTAATACATATGAGGGGTTATAGACCAAGTCCAGAGGTTTAACACACACACCAAACACAGGACCAATACACACTCACCTGATATAATAATAATAAACTGGACTTTTTGTCTTTATTTATCATGCAGTGACACACACATGCGATGGGCGGCACACACAGTAACACTTACGCAATCTTTTGCGCTTGACCCCCAAGGGCAGCCGGGAGTAGATAGGGCTGCGGCGTGGGCCGCGCCTCGGGGACCAATCCAAGTGCTCCTGTCCGTTTTCGTCAGGGATGCGATCTGTTGTGCATGTTTTCCCATGTGCAGTGGTGTGTGTGTGTGTGTAAGATAAGAAGATAAGATGATCCTTTATTAATCCCCTTGGGGAAATGCAGGTGTCAAAGCAGCATGGGGGGGGGGGGGGGGGTACAGAGCTTCACAGTCCGATAGATAGATATTAGGGATGTCCGATATTATCGGCCTACCGATATTGGCATTCAAATGTGATATCGGAAAATATCGGTATCGGTTTAAATTTTTTATTTTATTTTTTACATTTCTATAACCTTTATTTAACCAGGCAAGCAAGTAAGAACAAATTCTGATTTAATTTATTGTCAAAAGTATGCATAATGTTAATTCCACAACAAGAGATTTTTGGTGGGGGGGGAAACCCTGCATATATCGGTATCGGTTGATATCGGTATCGGAAATTAAGAGTTGGACAATATCGGTATATCGGTATCGGTAAAAAAGCCAATATCGAGCATCCCTAATAGATATATATAGATACAATATAAGTACAAAATGTGTGTGAGTATGTGTGTGTATTTGATTTGATTTGATTTGATTTTATTAGGGATCCCCATTAGCTGGTGCGATAGCAACCAGCTAGTCTTCCTGGGGTCCACACACAAAAAAACATACGAAAACAATCACTATTGCAAAAAACAAAATTATTAAAAGTCAGTACACACAATGCATAATGAACCTACTGTAACAATTAATATAGCTAAAATTACATTAGTGTAAAACAAAAACAAAAAATTACTTTACAGTGTTAAAAACAATTTAAAAACAATTTAAGATTCTTTTTAAAAGTGAATCTACTGTAAATGCAGCAGAGGTTCCGAGGCAGGCCATTCCAAAGAGTTAATGCTCTAAAAATAAAAGATCTCCCCAAAGCGCTGGTTCTAGGACCTGGCAATTCAAGCTGCCCACTACTGGATCCTCTAGTGTAATGCTCGTGCACAGTATTACTAAAAACAATCTGATTATGTATAAAAACAGGAGTTTTACTGCTCATGACCAACTTGAACAGCACAACAGTATATTAAAAGACAATCTATTTTCAACGTTAAGCCAAGAGAGGCGGGCATGCATACGGCTCACATTAGACCTTAGTGAGCAGCCCAGTACCAACCGTGCTGCCCTGTTCTGGACCACCTGGAGCTTCCTGAGGTCACCACTGGCAGCAGATGACCACATCGCAGAGCAATAGTCAAGATGACATAAAACTAAACTTTGCACTATCTGACATAAAAGGGGACGGGCAACAAAAGAAGCACATTTCCTGGAAATACCAATTGCTCTTCCCATTTTTAAAACAATATAATTAATATGCTGAGACCAAGACAGAGTGCAATCCAGCATCACTCCAAGGAGTTTAGTACTTTCAACTTGTTGAACTGCTGAATTACACAAGTTTAAATGAAGCTTTGGATTTGTAGATAACCTGTGCCTTGTTCCCAGCACAAGACATTTAGTCTTGGAGATATTAAGGACAAGTCTATTACATACTACCCAGTCATGCACAACTTTAAGTTCTCTACTCAAAACTTCATTAAGTACATTGCATGATGGTGCAGCGTAATACAATGTTGAATCATCTGCATAAAGAACTGTTGTAGCACATTTGGTAGCCCAAGATAGGTCATTAGTAAATACAGAGAAGAGCAAAGGTCCTAGGCAACTTCCTTGCGGCACGCCACACTCTAGACCTCTGCTACTGGACAGGCTGCCATTTAGATACACCTTCTGTGATCTAGAGGACAAATAACTTAGTATCCACTTTAAAGCAGAAGAGTTAAAACCATAACATTTAAGTTTATCAACTTAATCAGGAGACATTCCCAGTCAATGTGGAGACATTCCCAGTATAATACGTTACTATATAGCTAAGCCATATATACTGTGTGTGTGTGTGTATATATATATATATATATATATATATATATATATATATATATATATATATATATATATATATTGTATATTATTAATATAATTTATACCATATTATATTTATAGCTATATATAGTCAGTTAATTTCCTCATAGGGGCGTGTTTGTCACAGATGAATGAGAACAGTTTCATAAAATAATTGTAAGGTTGTTAGTTCAGTCACATTATCCCATTGTATCTTGTTCAAGTCTTCAACAAACACATTTTCAATGATTGTACATTCTCTTGTATATAACTTTAGGCCCAGCTTTTGGCACCTTCGTTTTCCTTGCTACTGCAATGATGTTGTGATCACTAAAGCCTACTGGCACAGATACTATTTTTTAACACATCTCCACAGAGTTTGTGAAAATGTGATCAATGCAAGTTGAAGATCTTCCTGTGCACCAGATGTTAACTCTGGTTGGTGCATTCACAATCTGTGATAGATTGCAAACATTGGCCACATCACTTAATTTCTTGTTAATACCGGTATACATGTTTTGAGAACCAGTCAATATTAAGGTATCCAACTAAATATATTTCTCCGTCAATATCAGTGACTGTTTGTAGCATCTTGCATATATCTTCAAGGTACTGTATGTTTGAGCCCGGTGGTCTGTAGCAGCAGCCTATAAGAATTGGTTTAACCCTCGAGTCACCCTTGTCGCAGTTCTGGTCAAAAAGCCTGTTTTTTGTTTGTTTTTTGTTTTACATGTGTTTGTGGATAGCGTTGGCTAGATTTTATGTATATGCCAAAAAAGTTGCTCAGTGTCACATCTTGGATTCACATTACAATAATCCATGTTTTTTTCTTTTTTTTTTAACAATTACTGCACATGAACAACAAGTGTCAAACCTTTCACCCTAGTCGCATAACTGGACAGGTTAGAGTTAGGGTTAGGGTAACCCTAGGGTAACCCTACAAGATACAAGAGTTTTATTTGTCACGGCATACAGGTATACAGTGAAATGCGGGGGGTCTTGCCCGCAACGATGTGCATAATACAATAGTAATAATATATAATAAGAATCCAACCAATAGAGCGACATTGTGCAATAAACAAGTAAACAAAGTAGGGCATATCGGTATCTGTACATGAGTTATTTACAGAGCATGGTAGGACATGCTAGGTCCTGTGGTAGTGCAGTACACTGTTAGCTACGGATGAAATGGTTAAAATCATGAAAATGAATAAATATTCGATATGTATGGTGAGGACTGAAGTTAATGATATTCATGAAAGAAAATTGGAAAAATACATGAAAAATATATGTTTTACTGAGATCACAGTTTCGGTCACTAGGGAGACAGGTAGTGTTTTTTTTTAAGGTTGACTCGAGGGTTAAGGTGAGGTAGATGAACCTGTAGCCATAGCATTTCCACACCAGGTGCACTTAGATCTATTCGTACTTTGACAGGTATATGTTCTTGAATATAAAAAGCAACACCTCCTCCATGCTTATTTCTATCAAGCCTGTATAAATTACACCCATGTATTCCAACTTGATTGTCATCTATTGATGTGTCTCAGATAGAGCTGTAACATGTAAAGCATTTTCAAATAGGACAGAACTCAGTTCTTGTACCTTGTTTTTTAGACTACAAATATTTAGATGGGCAATTCTTAGTCCCTTCTTCGGTAGTTGTAAAGTCATTATGGCACGTTCTCAATACAACCTAATGATACAGTCAATACATGGGTTGATTTCCATGTCTTCTAGGATGGATGATCTCTCTTCGGTCTTGAACCATGTGGAAAGCCCACTTGATCAGGGGCAGGGACCCCCAGAGTTGACTGGGTTGGCACTCTGTTCCTCTGATGTCGCCTGGGGCTTACGGAGTGCCCCTCCTGTCACACCATTTTCACCTGCTGGTGGGCTGCTGGCCATCTCTAGATGTTAGACTTTCTTTTGGCAATGGGAGTGGGTTTCTTCATTGAGCGCTTATCCTGATCATAAGGACACAAGTATATTGTGTTTTATTATAAATTAAAATATAAAGAGCTCAGTCAATGAAATAGAGAATTAAATCTTGTCTCCATCCTCATAACTTATTCTCATGTCTTATTCTCATGATTTATTCTCATGATTTATACTCATGTCTCCATCCTCATGTGTTATTCTCATGTCTTATTCCCATGCCGTATTCTTGGTGCTGGGGCTACTTGTTTGTTTGTGTCTGGCTCACATACTGGGCCTTTAATCCAGTAGAGATTATGTTCTATCTCTTTATTGATGTCCTTAGAAGCTTATTGCACATCTGTTATATTTGAATATGTGTGATATGATCTGCCAACTCAAATAATGCATTTAAAATGTGTGTTTGCATGCGTGTGGGTGCATTCTTCGAGCTATCTCAAACTAAGCAACAGCTGTGATTGGAGGATGGTTTTGCATCATACTACAAAATGGTTTGTGTAGCTATTTTTCAGGGTTACAAATGTGAATGATTTGTATTTAGTTATTATTTTAGTTATATTTTGGAGACTTAATTTGATAAGAATATAGGACAGGCATATACGCATTGTGCTTCTGTGAGGGCTGTGGGTGTGTGTGTGTGGGTCACGAGCAGATAACAGGGACTCCTAAAGTTATCCGTGAAACGAACAACCACTAGACTGCTTACGCAGATATTTTAGGAGAGGGAAAAAATTAAACAACACAAAACATCCTTTACAGGTGGAAGTCTCAAAGAGAGAAATTAAGAAAATAAATCAAGTCCAAAAAACAGGACTACTCTCGATAAAGAGGTATAGTATAAAAGTAAATAAGCCACAAGGGCACCTCCTAATAACGGAGTTTATATTGAAAAAAGTTAAACAATAAACCTCCACTAAGGGAGTTTTTGTATAGAATAAAGCAAGTAGCCTAAACTAAGAATGCCTACCATAAAAGCTAAACTCTGAATCAGAGATCAGACTAAACTTCAATATAATGAGCGTGACCAAAAGAACAGCCAACACTAGGAAATGAATTAGCAGTTGACACTGCGAGATCCAAATGTAAATAGACTCAAGGCATGGCCATAGGCACAGGTGCACTGGATCAGGTGCAATCAAGCCCACACACCTGCCGACCCATGAGGCAATCAACCACAGGGACCAGGGATTGACAGCTATCCCTCACAGAAAGGTGAAATAAAGCAAAAATAGACAGCTGTCCCTCACAGAAAGGTGAAATAAAGCAAAACCATGACAGCTTCAGCCTGTACCTTTTCAGTCACTGCCAGAATCAAAGAAGACCTCAAAGACCTTATTTACAGTCTGCACAGTATTGTTAGATATCAGTGTTTTCAGCCTGTAATCAACTCGTCACCTGTGGTTCCGTGAAGTTTCTGCGTTGTGTTTTTTTTTTTTTTTAATGATGGTTATCTTACTTGGAAATCGACCTCCCCCATACTGGCTGTAACACTGTTTCACCCCGTTAATGCATCCTCCGTACAAAGAATTAACTCGAAAACGTTGTCTCTTTCCTTGATGTTGATGTTTATTCCATAAACATAGACTCGTACAAGATGGAAAACGTTCTGAAAGTCTTTGAAAAGTCTATGCCTTCCCTGTTAGTCGAAGCTAGCTGTCTCGTGGCTCCGGAGGGTGGAGGGGCCTCCCATCCCCCACCCTCCAGCTACTGCAGTCTCTCTGTCAACCTGTCTACACATTTTCCTCGTCTCCTAGTCTGCCTCAAACCGGAAGAACTCACAGCTATAACGTCTTTCCCCTAGCAACGGCGGCCATCCCCGTAGCCACGCCCTTTATCTCGTTACTAAGTGACACAACGCCAGCCAGTGTTCTGCCCTACCCCCCCCCCCCCCCCCCATCTGGAGAGTCTGTGTGGTTCCAGAATGTTGATATAAAGCGCCTCTGTAGATGACCCTGGACAATGTCTTATCTTTGAGGCTTGGGAGCTCAGCTGATAGAGGCCCCTGTCTGCGCCGTCTGACTGGAGACACACACATACATACATGGCAGCTGTCCTCAGCGTTTATAGTTATAATATCTAATATCTATAGGTTATTTACATTATATACACATATGAAAAACAAGTGCTATCTCTCAGTCTGGAATGATGTGCATATTGTGTGTGATGACTGAATAAAGTTGCTGCTGCTGCTGCTGCTGCTGCTGATGCTACTGCTACTGCTACTACTACTACTATTACTACTACTACTACTGCTACTACTACTACTACTACTACTACTACTACTACTACTACTACTACTACTACTACTACTACTACTACTACAGTGCTATTCTGCCCTCATCATGCACCTCCCCATGTGATCCACCCTGGATGCCTACCACCAGCCAACATCTTATCAGCTCCCTCTCCAACTTCACCCCAGCATCGGAATACACCATCTCAGAACTCATCCGTAAAGCCAAAACCACCACCTGCTTTGAGGACATCAGGAGCTGGATGAGCATAAACTTCTTGAAGTTAAATGGCAGCAAAACTGAGGCCCTGGTCATGGGCTCCAAATCCACCCTCACCAAATCACAAAACACTCCAGTTCCTAACATCACCATCGACGGCTTCCCTGTACCCTTCTCCCCCCAAGTTAATTAAAAGCCTCTGTGTCATTCTGGACAGCTCCCTCTCCTTTGCACCACACATCAAAAACATCACCCGGTCTGCTTTCTTTCACCTTCGAAATATCTCCAGACTCATCTCTGTCCCAATCAAACACTGAAACCCTGGTCCACTCATTCGTCACATCCCGGATCGATTACTGAAAGACTCTCCTCACTGGACTTCCCTCCAAACTCCTCAACAGACTCCAAATTATCCAAAACTCTGCTGCCAGGATCATCACCCGCACCAACTCATCCGACCACATCACCCCCGTCCTCATTCAATTACACTGGCTCCCTGTGCACTACCGGATCGACTTCAAAAACCTCCTACTCACCTTCAAAGCCCTCCACAATCTAGCCTCCATCTACATCACTGACCTCCAAGAATACACCCCCTCCCACACCCTCCGCTCATCCTCTACTGGACTCCTATCCATCCCCAGCTCACGCCTCAGCACCATGGGTGCTCGAGCTTTCAGCTGCTCGGCTCCCAGACTCTGGAACTCCCTGACCCCACATGTCCGACAGTCTGACTCCCTATCATCATTTAAATCACAACTGAAAACCCACCTGTAAACTTAAACTTTTTTTGTGATCTACTTTTTCTCCCATTTTCAATTTTTCTCCCATCCCAATTTCGTATTGTCCAATTCTACCCTCCCCTGTCTCGAACACTGTTAGGCCATGCCTCCCACTGGCCGGCTGAAATGTGGACGAAGCCTTGCATCACGTGTCCCCCCCGGTACACGAGGAGGCAGCCGTCGCATCTTTTCACCTGCACAGCGCGATCTCTCAGCGGCGAGGGTCTGCGTGGGAGGGACACGCCGCCCACGTTGCTTCCTGATTCTGCTGCGCAGACGCACCAACCGACATGTAGGAGTCGCTGTACACAACGTCCGATCCCCACCCACCAGCTTCCCACCCCTAACACTGTCAATTGTGTTAGTATGAACGACCAGCCAAGCTGGTAGCAATGCCGAGAGCTGGGCTCGAACCCAGCATCTCCTGTATTAGTGGCGAGCGCCTTGCCCACTGCGCCACTTAGCCGCCCTGTAAACTTAAACTTATAAACTTGCAAGTGTCACTGTTCTATACCCCCTGCTGTTTGTTTGTTTTGTTATTTTAACTTCACTGTTTTATACTTCCTGTTGTTTTTATGATCTGTAAGGTGACCTTGGGTGTCATGAAAGGCGCCACCAAATCAAATGTATTATTATTATTCTCTACAGTCTTCTATTATTCTACGGCATACATAGTGCTTTTGTAGACAGGCAGGTGATATTTGACCGGTGACCTTGATGAGGAAAAACGGGACAGTAATGTAATACAGTCTTCAAGTTATTATTATTATTAAATTATTATTATTAAGTTCAACCCCAGGCTGAGAGACTTGGGAGGCTGAATAGAAGAGGCTGAATAATACTGTGAATTACTCTGGTCAGGCAGTCAGTGGCCGAGGGGAACACAGAGTGAATGAAACACTACCGCCTGTCTCCCCCTCTGTGAAGCAGACCTCTCTCACTCTCCTTCCACTATCTCTGGGATGGACAATGTCCATGTGATGATGAGTCAGGGCCATTTCATCATCCTAACCTCTGCTCAGAAGTCTACCCTCTTCTCCTGGACCAAGTCCCCTTCTCTCCTGGACCATGCCCTCTCCTCTCTAGCCTTCTAATACATTCTGCCACTTCGCACTCTAAAAACGCATCTCTTCACCTTAGCCTTCTAATACATTCTGCCACCTTACACTCATTACATCCGTATTGTGAATTAGATTAGATTAGATTAGATTAGTATGTATGTATGTCATACAACATATTGTCATTATACAGCACAAGTACAGCACAAGTAAAATAAGTTTGGCATCCAACCAAAGTGCAAATGTAGCAGTAAAGTGCAACAGCAATATATACAATGTACAGGTGGTTATATACAAATTAGTACTACTGAGTGTAGTGCTAATCAGATGTTAAAGTTTCAAGTTTCTTTATTAGTTGTCATACAGAAGTACAGAATACTTTTATACAAAATGCTTCTTTCTGTTACGCTCCAGACTGTGCTAGACAAAAATAGATAAGTATAAAATAAAATAAGTATAGCAAGTATAAAATAGAAGTCATGTACATATGCACAAGTGTTCAGTATGTACATATGTACAATGTTCAATGCAGAGTAGAAGTAACCGAGTTACCATACAATATACTATACAATATACTAATATACAATATACTATATAGTGCAAAGCAGAAATGGGATGAGGTACAATTTAGGTACAATTTACAGTAAGGTGTAATGAGGTATGGGTTGTAGTGCAAATTCTTTACCAATAAATATAAAGTGTGTTTAGGTGTTCTAAAGTGTGTAAAGTGGGTGCTGCAGTGAGTTGTTTGTTTAAGTAAGTGTGTGCGTGTGGATGTGTGTGCTGTGAGTGCATTTGTTACATAGTGTTATTGTTCGTTGAGCATCCTGATGGCCTGGGGATAGAAGCTTCTTCTGAGTCTTTCTGTGCTTGCCATGAGACTCCGGTATCGCTTGCCTGACCGCAGCAGTTCAAAGAGGCAGTTGTTTGGGTGGCTGGAGTCTTTGATAATTCTCTTAGCCTTACCCATGCACCGCTTGTTGTAAATGTATGTACAGAGTTGTATTATATAAATAGAGACAGTATGACTACTACTGGCCAGCAGCGCGTAACTAGTAAGATATGTACAGATATAGTAAGGGACTATGTGCAGGTAAGTACAGACAGGTGAGGATAGGTATATATGCAGTGAGAATACATATGGTATATATTTTTTTTTGATCCACTTTTTCTCCCATTTTTTCTATATTTTCTCCCATCCCAATTTCGTATCATCCAATTCAACCCTCCCCTGTCACGAACGCTGTTTCTTGCCTCCCACAAGCCGGCTGCAATGTGGACTAAGTCATACATAGCACAAGTCCCCTCCGGTACTTGAGGTAACAGCAGTCGCATCTTTTCACCTGCGCAGCTCGATCTCTCAGTGTCGAGGAGTAACGCGTGGGAGGCTCACGCTGCCCCCGACACTTCCTGATTCTACTGCGCAGGCGCACCAACCGACTTGTAGGAGTCGCTTGTTCACAACGCCCGATCCCCACCCTTCAGTTTCCCTCCCCGTAATACGGCCAATGTGTATTACTGCGGACGACCAGCTAAACTGAAAACAATGTGGAGAGCTGGATTCGAACATGCGAATCCTAGCGTCTCCACACTGGTGGCGAGTGCCTTGCCCACTACACCACCTAGCCGCCCCACATATGGTATATAATAATAATAATAATAATAATAATAATAATAATAATAATAATAATAATAATAATAATAATAATAATAATAATAATAATAATAATAATAATACATTCAATTTGTAGTGCACTCTACATCTGGAAACCAAATATCAGAGTGCTACAGGGTAAAACATAGGCTTTAAAAACATAGGCAATTAAAAAACAAGGCATACAATTTTTTTTTAAAGGGATAAAACACACAAAGGCATGTATAAAAAGGTTAAAACTAAGAGAAGGCTTTTGTGAAGAGAGGTGACGTTTTTAGTCCTCTTTTAAAAGAAACAGTGGTCTGTGGTGCTCTCAGGTAGGCAGGGAGGGCTTAAAGAACAGAGAGCTTAATGAATTTTACTGTAGGTTTGAGAAAGAGGTCCCCCCCGCCCTCTTCCTTCACCCACTCAGCCACAACCTCCATCCCCCCACCCCAGTGCCCCCCCCCCCCCCCCCCCACCCCCACACCCCCCCCCCCTCCCCTCTCTCTGTCAGTGTGAGAGAGGTGAAACGGCTGTTTTCTAGTCAGAATCCCCGGAAGGCGGCCGGCCCGGACTCTGTCTCCCCCTCTGCCCCTCTGCACTGTGCTGACCAGCTCGCACCGGTGTTTACCACCATTTTTAATGCCTCGCTGGAGCTGTGTCACGTCCCAGCATGCTTCAAGGCCTCAACCATCATCCCCGTCCCCAAGAAGGCCAAGGTCACGGGCCTTAATGACTACAGACCTGTCGCCCTGACCTCTGTGGTCATGAAGGTCCTGGAGCACTTTGTCCTGGCCTACCTGAAGCTCATTACTGATCCTGTGCTGGACCCGCTGCAGTTCGCGTACAGAGCCAACAGATCCACAGAGGATGCTGTGAACATGGCTCTGCACTACACGCTGGAACATCTGGACTGCGCGGGCAACTATGTCAGGATCCTGTATGTGGACTTCAGCTCGGCCTTCAACATTTCAACAATTCTGAGGACAACAGCAGAGAGGGTAGGATCTTTTAACTGAATAATACTGTGTACATCATTTTGAAGTGTGTGACTAAATTGTGTTGTGGAAATTGTTTGTAATTAGTTTCACCCAGCTGACAGAAACTGGAGGTGTGGCCTTTGTGCATGTAGTTAAGTGGGCACTTGTAACAGTTTTTCTGCTTAAATACCAGCTTTTTCTCTGTTGGATTCATTCTGAGGACAACAGCAGAGAGGGTAGGATCTTTTAACTGAATAATACTGTGTACATCATTTTGAAGTGTGTGACTAAATTGTGTTGTGGAAATTGTTTGTAATTAGTTTCACCCAGCTGAGAAACTGGAGGTGTGGCCTTTTGCTGCAGGTGTCACTCATCAGTAATTAGTGATAGTGATTTAAAGACTTGCTGGCGTAGCGTCAGCGAAGCGTCGAGAAACGAAGAGGGACAAAGAGGAGGAGTTTTCCTGGAGTTATCCGCCGAGGGATCCACCGATCCACCCAGTGCTAAGTACACCCTACTATCCCGCTTCCTCCCTACCCCCTTCAACTTCCTCCTACCACTCTTGACACCACAATGTGCCTCATACCTATATCCACAATCTGCTCCTCAAGAACAGAATCAACCCATCCACGCCAGTTTGCTAGCAACCCGGCTAATCTCTCCTACCCTCCTACAGCCACTAATACACCTGTCACAGTACAGGGAGGCTTATGGAATTGTCAATCAGCAGTCAAGAAAGCTGACTTCATTACTGCCTACGCCATAGTCTAAATCTGCAGCTCCTGGCTCTAACTGAGACCTGGATAACCCCCAATAACTCGTCAACACCTGCAGCATTATCTACAAACTACAACTTCACTCACACACCTCGACCCTCCAGACGGGGTGGAGGCACTGGCCTCATGACATCTCCTTCATGGGCTACAAACCTAACGCAACTCCCAGAACTGTCACTCTCCTCCCTCGAATATCATGCAGTATCTGTCTCTAATCCTTTCAATCTCACCATTGTTACACTCTATCGTCCTCCAGGTCCCCTCGATCACTTCACAGATGAGCTGGACATGCTTCTAAGCTCCTTACCGGAAGATGGTACCCCGCTCCTTCTATTGGGCGACTTCAACCTGCCTGACTCATCTCAGTCGGTCCCAGTGGTCTCCCTCCTACAACAATTTGACCTGACTCCCACTGCCATGCCTCCCACCCACAAAGCAGGCAACTCCTTGGATCTCATATTTTCCCGTAACTCCAGCATAATTAACACCACGGTAACTCCCCTACATGTATCTGACCATTCCTTCATATCCTTCTCACTAACTCTCATGCTTAACCGAAAAGTCTTCACCCCAACTCAAACCGTCTCACTCAGACGCAACCTGCCCTCCCTATCCCCCTCCACCCTCTCCTCTGACATAATATCCGCTCTACCTTTGAGTGACACCTTCTCTGCTCTCCCCACAGAGATGGCAGCCTCCACCCTCCTCTCAGCCCTTGCAACCTCCTTCGACAAGCTCTGTCCCCTCGTTGAGAAACCTGCCCGCCGTTCCACACCCAGTCCATGGCTGACGGATGCAGTGAGAGAACAAAGACAGGTCCTGAGAGCGGCTGAGAGGAAGTATAGAAAGTCACGCCTCACTGCTGACATCGACACATATCACAACCTCTTGTTAACATTCTCCAAAACCATTACTAATGCCAAAGCTTCTTTCTTTCACCATAGGATCGAGGCCTCTGCCAAGAATCTTCGCAAACTGCATGCTACCATGTCCTCCCTCCTCACTCCCCCCCCCCCACCTCCTCCTCCCTCATCTTTTTCTGCCGAAGACTTTGCGATCTTCTTTGAGGAAAAAGTGGAGAACATCCGCAGCTCCTTCTCCCAACCCCCACCCATTCCAAACGCTGAATCGAGAACCTCATCCTTCACTCTGTCATCTTTCTCTCCCATTACAGAAGCCGAGACCCTGACACTGGTAACGTCGAACCGTCCGACTACATGCCAGCTGGACCAGCTACCCTCCCCACTCCTCCAGACCATAGCACCGGACATCCTCCCATTCCTAACTGCAACCATCAACTCCTCACTCAACTCGGGGGTGGTCCCCACCTCCCTAAAACAAGCCAGAGTCACGCCCCTCATAAAAAAAACAACCCTGAACCCCACCGTCATAGCCAACTATCGTCCTGTCTCTCTTCTCTCCTTCCTTTCTAAAACACTTGAACGTGCTGTATCCAACCAACTTACTGCTTATCTCTTACAGAATGACCTCCTAGACCCCAATCAGTCTGGCTTCCGGACTGGCCACTCCACAGAAACGGCCCTCATTGCGGTCACAGAGGCACTTCACTTAGCAAAAGCGAAAGGCCTCTCCTCTGTCCTGATTCTCCTAGATCTATCTGCAGCCTTCGACACAGTCAACCATCAGATCCTCCTCGCGGCCCTCGCAGGAATGGGAGTGGCTGGATCTGCGCTGACATGGCTGACATCATACCTCAATGACCGCTCCTACCAAGTGTCATGGAGAGGGACTCTGTCGGCCACCCGCCCCCTCCGGATGGGTGTCCCCCAGGGCTCGGTCCTAGGACCCCTTCTCTTCTCCCTCTACACTAAATCACTGGGTAACATTATCACGTCTCATGGCTTCTCATATCATTGTTATGCCGATGATACTCAACTCTTCCTCTCCTTCCCTCCCTCAGATATCCACGTCTCTGAGCGGATCTCGGCCTGTCTGTCCGACATCTCCGCCTGGATGACGACCAACCACCTCAAACTGAACCTAAGCAAAACAGAATTGCTCCACCTGCCGGCCAAATCCTCCCCCCTGACCGACCTCTCCATCACAGTCGAGAATGCAGCTGTGACCGCGTCGCCGACCGCCAAGAATCTTGGTGTTGTCCTCGACGACCAGTTGAACTTCTCTGCTCACATCGCAGCGACAACCAGAACCTGCAGATTCCTCCTGAGCAACGTCAGAAGGATACGCCCCTTCCTGACAAAAGAAGCCACCCAACTCCTCGTCCAATCAACAGTCATCTCCCGCCTCGACTACTGCAACGCACTGCTAGCTGGCCTCCCGGCCACTGCCACCAAGCCTCTTCAACTCATTCAAAGCGCAGCGGCCCGCCTGATCTCAAACCTACCGAAGTCGGCCCATGTCACCCCACTTCTTAGGGACCTGCACTGGCTCCCCATTGCTGCACGTATCCGCTTCAAGGCCCTCGACCTAGCATACCGTGCGGCAAAGGGAACCGCTCCCGCCTACCTCCGGTCAATGGTCTCTAACTACACACCCTCAAGACCCCTACGCTCTGCATCTTCTGGCCGCCTCAGATCTACTCCTATCCAAGCTCCCGGAGGGTCATCAAAGAGAAGCCGCCTATTCTCAGTCCTTGCCCCACAATGGTGGAATGAACTACCCATCCCAGTTAGGACAGCCGAATCCCGTCCAATCTTTCGCCGTCGACTAAAGACTCACTTCTTCAACCATTATCTGAAATGATAATAAAAAAAAAAAAAAAAAGATCTAACCCCGACTAACCTTACTGTCATGGACTTGTCCTAATAAACTAACCTACACTGTAACACGCAACACTTTGATGAACATTGTTACTCAGCTGATAGAGTTATACCCTTCTTGCTGTCTTGTCGCACAGAACTTGTAAGTCGCTTTGGATAAAAGCGTCAGCTAAATGACTAAATGTAAATGTAAATGTAAACACCATCCTTCCACCCATCCTGGAGCACCAGCTATCCCTGCTGCAGGTGCCGGCCTCCACTCGCAGGTGGATTACCGACTTCCGGTCCAACAGGTCTCAGCGGGTGAGGCTGGG
Organism: Notolepis coatsorum; assembly: GCF_963971535.1. NCBI lineage: Eukaryota > Metazoa > Chordata > Actinopteri > Aulopiformes > Paralepididae > Notolepis > Notolepis coatsorum. The sequence continues at coordinate 101,302,259 of NC_140166.1, forward strand.
GAAGAGCATTTGCAGCTCTAGGTTCACCAGCACCGGTTCCCCGCAGGGCTGCGTCCTGTCCCCACTACTGTTCTCCCTGTACACCAACAGCTGTGCCTCTCTCCACCCCTCGGTCGAACTCCTGAAATTCGCTGACGACACCACCCTGGTGGGTTTCATCTCCAGGGGGGACGAGTCGGCCTATAGGAGGGAGATCGAGAGGCTGCAGAGCTGGTGCAGCTGCAACAACCTGGAGCTCAATGCTCAAAAGAGATGGAGATGGTAGTGGACTTCAGGAGGAAAGCAGCCCTGCCCGCTCCCATCATACTGGGAGGCACTCAGGTGGCCTCCGTGGAGTCATGCCGATTCCTTGGCATGACCATCTCCCGGGATTTGAAATGGGAGCTCAACATCACAGGCCTGCTCAAAAAGGCCCAGGGGAGGATGTTCTTCCTCCGGCAGTTGAAGAAATACAAACTGCCGAGGACCATGATGGCCCAATTCTACACGGCCATCATTGAGTCCATCCTCACCCACTCCATCATCTCCTGGTTCCCCGCTGCAGCGGCAAAAGATCTCGCCAAGCTGCAGCGGGTGATTCGCTCCGCGGAGAGGGTGATCGGCTGTCCCCTGCCCTCCCTCAGGTCCCTGCACGACTCCAGGGCGCTGAAGAGGGGCGAGGAAGATCATGGCCGACCCCTCCCACCCCGGTCACAGCCTCTTCACCCTGCTCCCCTCTGGGAGAAGGCTGAGGATCCCAAAGGTGGTGAAAGCTCATCACAGACTGAGCTTCTTCCCCTCAGCCGCCAGGCTGATCAATGCCTCAGGTCCCCCCCCCCCCCCCCTCTGTCCCCCCCCCCCATCCCCCCTCTGCCCCCAACAAGTGACACTGGCACAATGACACTGACTGCACTGCACTAGTCCTTACTGGAACTCTGCACTCTACACTTTATATATATATTTGTATTTAAATTGATTAATCCCCCACTGCACTGTTTTTTGTCCTGTGTCTGTGTTGGTGTTTGTCATTTACTGTGAAAAAAGAAAGGAAAAAACGCATACACTGTAACCGCTGAAACAATTACCAATGTGTTTTTATACAAATGGCTTAATAAAGGAATCTGAATCTGAATCTGAATTCCACAGGCAAGGAGCAGCCGAGCAGAAGGCCCGGTCGCCCATGGTGCGGAGCTTGGTCCTGGGGGGAAGGAGGCGGTTTGTGTTGGCGGAGCGAAGGTTACGAGTGGAGGGTTCTGGGGTGAGGAGATCTTTGAGGTAGGGGGGGGAGGGGGGCATTTCCGTGGATTCACTGATGGGTCAGAAGGGATATTTTGTATTCAGTCCGGGTGGTGATGGGGAGCCAGTGAAGTGAGGGGAGGATGGGTGTGATGTGGTCATGTTTACGCACTCTCATCAGGATCCTAGCAGCGCTGTTCTGGATGTATTGGAGCCTCTGGAGGTTCTTGCTAGGAATCCTGGTGAGAAGTGTGTTACAGTAATCCAGCCTGGAGGAGACAAAGGCGTGGACATGTTTTTCAGCATCTGAGAAGGTGAGTGTGGGACGGATTTTGGAAATGTTCCTGAGGTGGAAAAAGGAGGTTTTGCATAGGTGTTTGATGTGGGCCTCAAAGTTTAGGTGAGGGTACATTTTCACACCCAGGTTGGTGACGGTGGATGAGAGGGGAAGGTCATGGCCGCAGAAGGAGATGCTGGTTATGGGGGAAGATTGGACCTGGTGGGGGATGCCAATTAGGATGGCTTCGGTTTTTGAGCTGTTTAGTTGTAGGAAATTTGATTTAATCCACGACTTTATCTCCTCCAGGCAGGAAGTGCGGGTGGATGATGGGGATGATGATGGCAGGGCTGCAGATGATGGGGATGATGATGGCAGGGCTGCAGATCATGGGGATGGTGATGGCAGGGCTGCAGAGGGGGGTGAGTCAGTTTTAAGGTACAGTTGTGTGTCATCAGCGTAGCAATGGAAAGAGATTCCATGCTGGCTGATGACACAGCCGAGGGGGAGCAGGTAGAGGGTAAAGAGGACGGGCCGAGGCCGGATCCTTGGGGGACACCACAGGTGACAGGGAGGTGACATATACAGCATTATAGTACATTCTATCATACAGAGCTATGAGTTATGTGCAGGTGTACAAGCAAGTATATGAGGGGTTATATGCAGGTATATTCAGACAAATATGGGTGTATATATATATATATTCGGTAATATAAATATATAAATGTAAATATGCGGTATATTCAGCACTGTGGTACATGCTATCATACAGAGTATAATGGGTAGACAGTGAAAGCAGTAGGTAGGTATAAATTGAGTATAGGCAACAGAGTACAGATTTGTACAGTATGGGTAACAGAGCCTAGGGTGTAGGCAATGGAGTCAGAGTTCAGAGTTTATAGTGGGGGGGCTGTCAATGTGGCAGAGATCTATTTTATTGTTGTGTTTTTTATTAGATGCATTGTTTTTACCATTTTTCTTATTCTCTGCACTACTTTCATTCTATTTCTACTGCATATTACGTCTGCATTTTATGTCTATTTGTATGTCTATTTTTACTGCTGTGTAGCACTTTGGGCAATTCTTGTATGAAAGGTGCTACAAATAAAGTATATTGTTATTATTATCTACTCAGATTCAGAATACTTTAACTCATTCACGGCCAGCCGTTTAAGCCATCCTTGTACTCAATGGGCCACCGCTGTAAGAGATAGGGATTTTCACTGTGCGTCGGAGTGTTTGCAGGGCTATATCTATATTATATAGCTATGGAGACAATACTATGGCTCATTTGACATTAACTATCCATCGTTCAACATGTGGAAAATTATAAATGTTTTCATGTATACGTTCGCGTGTTATACCGTGGTGAATATTGTATAGTTTCAGAGTGATCCTGGCAAATTCCTGGTAACTGTGCTTGTTACGACCCTGGCTCAAAGGCACGCAACCTATGTGCAAACCAACACCAAAACCCCGTGCTCTAACTCAAAATGCTACTATATCAAAGAACTATTAGTGTAAACCAAAGGACAAGGACTGGAAGAACGTGACAGCTCTTCCTCTAAGCACAGACACTGCATGTGTGTTACCAGGGCTGGTTTTAAAGCTCCCAGCAGGTAACCAATCAGCACTAATTAGCTAATTGGCAGCCCTCAACCTGCATGCACAGTGACACAGGAGTGATCAGGCTCCTGGTACATAACAGTGCTATGGAGCGATATGTGAATTTTGCTAAAAGCGGTGGCGTTGCTCGCCTGGGCACGTTACTATTTCCAAATCAAAGGTATATAATAGGTATTATGTTTCATCATGAATGCATGAAAGGGGGGGGGGTCATTTTTTGATGCTTTGATCGTCAGCAACGGCATACGTTTTGGAGTATGTTACATATGATCCTTGCGATCGATATGAAATCATTGTTGGATCAAAGTAGGCTTGATGTCATATAGTCCTTACCTTTACTAGGAGGTATCCCAAAAAGAATATTCCAATTGTCTGAAGGGCAATTTCCAGTATTGATGTCGATCGGGTCCCTGACATGAAGTGGCACAAGATATGCCTCAAATGTGCTGAACGCGTTTCGAAGTGGTCGGATAAAGCGATTTACTTGGCTTGATCTAAATTCTCCGTCCGGACCATATATAATGTAACACACAGTGTTAAGGTTTCAAAGGGTGGGCGATACTGCCACCTAGCAGGATGCGACCGGTATTACACTCTAGGGATCTCAGAATGATTTCCTATGGTAACACCGAGGTCCGTGACATTGCATAGAATAAAAAAATTGAATAAAAGAAAAAACGATCGAAAACCCGACTATACTCGGGTATGGTGCTCAACCGCTGGCGAGATAACCCGACTTTACTCGGGTCTGGTGCCCAATGAGTTAATAGCCATATTATGTTTACAAAAAACACCTAGGATGGCGGCTAAGTGGCGCAGTGGGCAAGGCGCTCGCCACTAACGCAGGAGATGCTGGGTTCGAGCCCAGCTCTCGGCGTTGCTTCCGGCTTGGCTGGTCGTTCATACTAATACAATTGGCAGTATTAGGGGGTGGGAAAGCCGGTGGGTGGGGATCGGACGTTGTGGACAGCAACTCCTACAGGTCGGTTGGTGCACCTGTACAGCAGAATCAGGAAGCAACGGGGGCAGCGCCGCTGAGAGATCGCGCTGTACAGGTGAAAAGATGTGACAGCTGCCTCCTCGTGTAATGGAGGGGACACGTGATGCAAGGCTTGGTCCTCACTGCAGCCGACCAGTGGGCGGCATGGTCTAACAACGTTCGAGACAGGGGAGGGTAGAATTGGATAATACGAAATTGGGATGGGAGAAAAATTTAAAATGGGGAGAAAAAGTAGATATAAAAAATAAAAAAAACACCTAGGAACTTTTTTCACAGATAAAAATGAATGCAAAACAGGACAAAACAGTGATACAACGAGACAAGACAATAAAGTGCAATGGCTAAAGATCTGGTAAAATAGAGTTTACAGATCCAACCCCAGCAGCTCCCCATAGCGGGGGTGGGGGGTGGATCAGGGGGACATATGACTCATTTACCAGATGAGCTGCTGAGGGGAAGAAACTGAGTCTGTGGCAGGTTTTCAGTGTCTTGGGCAGCCGTAGCCGTCTGCCGTGGGGAAGCATGGTGAAAAGGTTGTGACCCGGGTGGGCGGGGTCTGCCATGATCTTCCTAGCCCTCCTCAAGGCCATGGTAGAATGTAGGGACTCGAGGGAGGGAAGGGAGAAGCCGATCACCCTCTCCGCCGAACGCATCACCTGCTGCAGCTTGGCCTTGTCCCTGACCGTGGCCGCAGGAAACCAGGTGATGATGGAGAGGGTGAGGATGGACTCGATGATGGAGGTGTAGAACGGAGCCATCATGGTCCTCGGCAGCCTGAACTGTTGCACAAAAACATTTGCACAAATCGAGGGCTTGGCGCAAAAGGGGCGTAAGTGACACCTCGGTCAAAAATGAGTTTTATTATAATAATAATAATAATAATAATAATAATAATAATAATAATAATAATAATAATAATAATAATAATAATAATAATAATAATAATAATATAATCTATCAAATGGTAAAAGGATGAGTTCACTATCATTTAACCTTTTCAAATAAAGGCCGAAAACATAAAGGCGTAAGTGGAAACCTTCAATTGAGTTTGGCGTATGTCTTTGCTCTCCTGTAAAATTCTGAAAATGTCACTTACGCCCCTTTTGCGCCAAGCCCTCGAAATACAGTCTGGATATATGATATAGCTTCATCAGATGGGCTGTGGAAGCACCGGTTTTCTGTCACCCACACTCCCAACCCACAACCTCCACTATAACTGTGAAAGGAAATACCTTGGCTAGGCTTAAAAGAGACCTGAGAGAGATGCTGAGTGGGACCAGGGAGAGACTGCAGAGTGGGACCAGGGAGAGACTACACAGTGCGACCAGTGAGAGACTGCAGAGTGTGACCAGGGAGAGACTGCAGAGTGGGACCAGGGAGAGACTGCAGAATGGGACCAGGGAGAGACTGCAGAGTGGGACCAGGGAGAGACTGCAGAGTGGGACCGGTGCTTGCTGGCAGAGGCCAGGGTGGATGCAGATGAGACTCCAGAGACAGCATGGCACAGAGCCATCCTGACTGGCTGTCCAGGTAAGGGAGGGGGGGCAGAGCCCAGCTGTTACAATGGGAGGTCTGTCTGGTATGGTTGGTTTGACCGGAGCAACAAAACTCTCCCTGTGCCCATGAAGGTCCCATAGTCCAGAGCAGGTTACCAGCCAGACAAACAGGATGTCAGTCTGTACTGTAGGTGCACTGTTTCTCAGTTTCCCATCTGAGATGAACTCTCTCTCTCTCTCTCTCTCTCTCTCTCTCTCTCTCTCTCTCTCTCCTCTCTCTCTCTCTCTCTCTCTCTCTCTCTCTCTCTCTCTCTCTCTCTCTCTCTCTCTCTCTCTCTCTCTCTCTCTCTCTCTCTCTCTCTCTCTCTCTCTCTCTCTCTCTCTCTCTCTCTCTCTCTCTCTCTCTCTCTCTCTCTCTCTCTCTCTCTCCTCTCTCTCTCTCTCCTCTCTCTCTCTCTCTCTCTATTGACATGGGAAACAATAGGTTTACAATGCACAAAGGCCAAACAAAACAATCAAACAGATAAATCAAAAGAAATCAATACATTACAGAAGGAATTTCTTGTATGATTGACAGTCTTTATGGTGGTTGTATTCCGTTGGATGTCCTTTTCTTGTCACAGCAGCTCACAAATCTTGCTGCTGTGTTTGCACATTGTTGTATTTCTCCCAGTAGGTACTAGGTATGGGAGTTCTGAGTTATTTTCCATGTTTTTCAAAGTCTCTTTGGGTGTTTGCAATTTGTGGTAAGTATATGTCTCTGATGTCTTGGTATAGTGGGCAGGTTGTTAAGAAGTGTAGCTCAGTTATATAGCATATTGGTTCATGCTCCGCTCACTAATGGAATGTTCCCCTATATCATATATGATTTTGAAAAGCTTTCAGCAACCATGCACCACATCCGTCCGCCCACGCCCCACATCCGCACATGAATATAAAGCGAGGGGCATGGCCGCACTCCTGCTCCTTCCCTTCTTTCAACACACGAAGTCCGTGACATGCACCTTCTTCAGCTGTTATTGAAATTAGTTAGTTAGTTAGTTAGTCATTTATGTTGCTGTCTTTTTCTTTTTGCCTTTAAAGAAAAAGTTAAGACTGTCATGGTTTTTGCCTTATTCATCTCTCTGTGAGGGATAGCTGTCAATCCCTGTTCCCTGTGGTTAATTGCCATGTGGAGTCTATTTAAGTTTGGAGATCGCAGTGTCAACTGCTTTTTCATTTCCTAGTGTTGGTTGTCCTTTTGGTCACGCTCATTATATTGAAGTGTAGTCTGATCTCTGATTCAGAATTGAGCTTTATGGTAGTCATTCTTATTTTAGGCTACTCACGTGATTCTACACATAAACTCCCTTAGTGGAGGTTTATTGTTTTACTTTTTCAAATATAAACTGTTAGGAGGTATCCTTGTGGCTTATTTACTTTTATACTATACCTCTTTATTGAGAGTAGTCCTGTTTTTTGGGACATGATTTATTTTCTTAATTACTCACTTTGAGATTTCCACCTGTAAAGGTTGTTTTCTGTTGTTTAATTTTTCCCCTCCTCCTAAAATATCTGCGTAAGCAGTCTAGTGGTTGTCCGTGTCACGGGATAACTTTAAGAGTCCCTGTTATCTGCTCATGATCCACACACACACACACACACACACACATGCCCTCACAGAATGAAAGGTAGGGGAGCAACCTTTTCTGTTGGGATGGTTTGTCTCCCCGGTGTGCCAGTAGCGGAGTCAACTCTCTGGTAGAGGCCGGGTTTGACCCAGGCTCCCGCGAGTATGCCCCCGCATGTTTATGATATCTGCCCAATTGTGTCAAACTCTTTCTCTGTAACCCTGCGGGATTAATAAATTGGCAGGGTCAGGGTTCGTGGTGAAGTCAGTTCACTGGCGGAGTCGGTTCATGGCCCCACGAGATTATGACATTGTGCACGGCATACCGAACACCCTTTCCGCCGGGATACTGTTCTTGCAGTTCTGCTCTTGTTACCTGTCCGGCCTGGATTATGGGATCAACCTCCTTGGAGTGTTGTCTCCCCGGTATGTCAGCTGACCCCCACCAGATTGTGGGGGGGAAGCCTCCTCGGAGAGCTTCGGAGTCCTCCCCTCCTCCCAGGGAGTGTCAGAGCAGCTTTTTTTTTATCCCGACCCCTCAGAATACCTCACAGGTAGCATCGGGGTCTAACGACCCCGACCCCACGAGGTGTGGGGGCTGTGACGCGGGCTTTTTGTTTTCACGTACGTTCCCTGGTAGCGTGCAGGGTACGGGACCCGGGTAGTCGCAGGCCCTTCTGTCCCACGGTCTGCTCACCCTGTGCGTTTGTTGGGTGCTGTTCCCTCTTCGCACAGTCGGTGTCCTGTCCCCCTCCCGCCCCTCACTAGGACCAGGACCCTCCCCGGTATTCTGATGGTTGTAGGGGGCCTCAGCGGGTACATTTGTCGAGCTATTGGAGCTCTGCTCTGTTCTTATTCCATATTCCATTATCTTTGTCTCTCTCTCCCCCTTTCTTTCTCCCCTCTCTCTTTCTCTCTCTATCTCTCTCTCCCTCTCTTTCTCCCTCATTCACACACCAACAGCGGAGGTGACTATGCAAGGTGCCAACCTATATACTGCTGTATATTTAAGCAATAATACACGAGAACCAGTGGTATGTCATGAATATTGCCACGGCTGTGAAGCGCCCGCAGCCACGAGAGCTTCGCAACGCAAACGAATGACGTAGTGTAATTTAACGTACCCGTTAACTATAAACGAGTGGATAGATATAGAGGACGGGCCTACATCTAACGGTATTCATAAAAACAGCATTATTAGACATGCCAATCCAACGAAAGATGAGCTGGACGCACTGGAGAAAACATTTTTCAGACTTTTTCCAACTTTCACTTGCATTAGACTCCTCATTATCTATCCACTTGTTTATAGTTAACGGGTACGTTAAATCAAACGTAATGTTGTCCACGGAGTAGGTCATGTTGACACAGTTTCCGTTTGATGAATGGCAGTTGAAACTTTCTACAACATTCTAAAGCCAGCGCAGTGGTATATTCATGGTGATTTAACCGTGAGTGTATCATGAATATACTCACGGCTTAGAACGCTCTCGACCAATCACAATGCGTGGTCGGACCTACCGGTTGTATAAACCGTATATACATTTATATTTACTGCATATATATATATATATATATATATATATATATATACAGTATATATACATATCTGTCTGAATATACCTGCATATAATACTTTTTACATACCTGTATACTATATCTACATCTGTACATATCCCTTACCTACTCTTACAAGTTATACCACTGGCCAGTATTACTTGTTACTACCATAGTGTGTTTAGTATTTATACCTGTATCACTGTACATAATAATACTATAACATTGTACATACATCTGATTATCATTATTACTCAGTAGTACTCATTTATATACTCCAGTTTAATCACCTGTACATTGTATATTACTATCGCACTTTACCGTTACATTTGCACTCTGGTTGGATGCCAACTTCTTTGCGTTGTACTGTACTTGTACTGTATGATGACAATACATTTGAATCTAATCTAATCTAATCCAATAATGCTGGCAACGGCATCATCAATCATAATCTATTTGAGTAATCAAATCAACTCAATTATCATCAAGTTATAATGTGAACTGTCTAGAGTCTAGACTTCCTCACTTGGGATTGTACATACACGCACGCAAACACACACACACACACACACACACACACACACACACACACACACACACACACACACACACACACACACACACACACACACACACACACACACACACACACACACACACACACACACACACACACACACACACACACACACACACACACACACACACACACACACACACACATTTAGAATATTTTATTTATGTCCACATAAAAACAAGGTTTAAAGGACACAAATATTAACAGTGCACTTGTACATTGTGGGATTATTCGGATACAATCGTGCCACAGTGGCAATCAAAGTTACAGACTCACACGGATGATGAACCTGACAATCAACACACAGCTCATGGGTACAGATAGCAGCGTCTTCTCCAAATTGCCCGGCTGCCAATAATTGCTGACACTGAGCAATATTTAGCTAATTGTTTGGCTTTTCTCTTCGGAAGACCGGCCAACTGAAGGCCTCTAACACCCAATTTATGGGGCATGACCCAGGCTTCCAAATATGAAGACTAAAAGTTTACAGTTGTAGCCGAGTTGTGAAATGGTATGGTCTAACAGTTGATATTTTAACATTTTGGTTGTAAATGCTTCCTCTAGACTGTAGTCAAACGTGCAACCAACTTCCAGGATGAGAACCTCTCTGTTATTCTCATTAACAATAACACACACACACACACACACACACACACACACACACAGTGAGTCTAATCAGTGGATTGTCAATCTGGTGTTGCACTGCCCCCTACTGCCGGCAGCTACACATTGCATTCAACTCAACTTAATCATAACATTTATATAGAATTAGATCAATATAAAATTACTATAGTTCTACCAATCCAAACTAAATATCAACATTCTTTGACAAATGTCTCAAAAAAGAAAACAAATACAATCCTTTATCAAAAGATAACATTACTAAATGTCCTTGTTCGTATGCCACCAGAAAAAAGGTGTTTTCAGTTTGTATTATACATGATGTAGAATGGTATAAAGGATGTATAGTGGTATAAAGGATGTAGAGTGGTATACAAGATGTAGAGTGGTATAAATTATATAGTGGTATAAAGGATGTAGAGTGGTATACAAGATGTAGAGTGGTATAAATTATGTAGAGTGGTATAAATGATATAGTGGTATAAAGGATGTAGAGTGGTATAAATGATATAGTGGTATAAAGGATGTAGAGTGGTATAAAGGATGTAGAGTGGTATAAATGATATAGTGGTATAAAGGATGTAGAGTGGTATAAATGATGTAGAGTTATAAAGGATGTAGAGTTATAAAGGATGTAGAGTTATACATGATGTAGAGTGGTATAAATGATGTAGAGTTATAAAGGATGTAGAGTTATAAAGGATGTAGAGTTATACATGATGTAGAGTGGTATAAAGGATGTAGAGTTATAAAGGATGTAGAGTTATAAAGGATGTAGAGTGGTATAAAGGATGTAGAGTTATAAATGATGTAGAGTGGTATAAAGGATGTAGAGTTATAAATGATGTAGAGTGGTATAAAGGATGTAGAGTGGTATAAAGGATGTAGAGTTATAAAGGATGTAGAGTGGTATAAAGGATGTATAGTTATAAAGGATGTAGAGTGGTATAAAGGATGTAGAGTTATAAATGATGTAGAGTGGTATAAAGGATGTAGAGTTATAAATGATGTAGAGTGGTATAAATGATGTAGAGTGGTATACATGATGTAGAGTGGTATAAAGGATGTAGAGTGGTATAAAGGATGTAGAGTTATAAAGGATGTAGAGTGGTATAAATGATGTAGAGTGGTATAAATTATGTAGATTTATAAAGGATGTAGAGTGGTATAAAGGATGTAGAGTTATAAATGATGTAGAGTGGTATAAATGATGTAGAGTGGTATACATGATGTAGAGTGGTATAAAGGATGTAGAGTGGTATAAAGGATGTAGAGTTATAAAGGATGTAGAGTGGTATAAATGATGTAGAGTGGTATAAATTATGTAGATTTATAAAGGATGTAGAGTGGTATAAAGGATGTAGAGTGGTATAAAGGATGTAGAGTTATAAAGGATGTAGAGTGGTATAAAGGATGTAGAGTGGTATAAATGATGTAGATTTATAAAGGATGTAGAGTGGTATAAATGATGTAGAGTGGTATAAATGATGTAGATTTATAAAGGATGTAGAGTGGTATAAATGATGTAGAGTGGTATAAATGATGTAGATTTATAAAGGATGTAGAGTTATAAATGATGATGTAGAGTGGTATAAAGGATGTAGAGTTATAAATGATGTAGAGTGGTATAAAGGATGTAGAGTTATAAATGATGTAGAGTGGTATAAAGGATGTAGAGTTATAAATTATGTAGAGTGGTATAAATGATGTAGAGTGGTATAAAGGATGTAGAGTGGTATAAATGATGTAGAGTTATAAAGGATGTAGAGTGGTATAAAGGATGTAGAGTTATAAATTATGTAGAGTGGTATAAATGATGTAGAGTGGTATAAAGGATGTAGAGTTATAAATGATGTAGAGTGGTATAAATGATATAGAGTGGTATAAAGGATGTAGAGGTATAAATGATGTAGTTATAAAGGATGTAGAGTGGTATAAAGGATGTAGAGGTATAAATGATGTAGGTATAAAGGATGTAGAGTGGTATAAAGTATGTAGAGTGGTATAAAGGATGTAGAGTTATAAATGATGTAGAGTTATAAAGGATGTAGAGTTATAAATGATGTAGAGTGGTATAAATGATGTAGAGTGGTATAAAGTATGTAGAGTGGTATAAAGGATGTAGAGTGGTATAAAGGATGTAGTGGTATAAATGATGTAGAGTTATAAAGGATGTAGAGTTATAAATGATGTAGAGTGGTATAAATGATGTAGAGTGGTATAAAGGATGTAGAGTGGTATAAAGGATGTAGAGTGGTATAAATGATGTAGAGTGGTATAAAGGATGTAGAGTGGTATAAATGATGTAGAGTGGTATAAATAATGTAGAGTGGTATAAATAATGTAAAGTGGTATACAGGATGTAGAGTTATAAAGGATGTAGAGTGGTATAAATGATGTAAAGTGGTATAAAGGATGTAGAGTTATAAATTATGTAGAGTGGTATAAAGGATGTAGAGTTATAAAGGATGTAGAGTGGTATAAAGGATGTAGAGTTATAAATGATGTAGAGTGTTATAAAGGATGTAGAGTTATAAATTATGTGGTTATAAAGGATGTAGAGTTATAAAGGATGTAGAGTGGTATAAAGGATGTAGAGTTATAAAGGATGTAGAGTGGTATAAATGATGTAGAGTGGTATAAATTATGTAGAATGGTATAAAGGATGTAGAGTGGTATAAATGATGTAGAGTGGTATAAATGATGTAGAGTGGTATAAATGATGTAAAGTGGTATACAGGATGTAGAGTTATAAAGGATGTAGAGTGGTATAAAGGATGTAGAGTGGTATAAATGATGTAAAGTGGTATAAAGGATGTAGAGTTATAAATGATGTAGAGTGGTATAAAGGATGTAGAGTTATAAAGGATGTAGAGTGGTATAAAGGATGTATAGTTATAAATGATGTAGAGCGTTATAAAGGATGTAGAGTTATAAATTATGTAGAGTGGTATAAATGATATAGAGTGGTATAAAGGATGTAGAGGTATAAATGATGTAGTTATAAAGGATGTAGAGTGGTATAAAGGATGTAGAGGTATAAATGATGTAGAGTGGTATAAATGATGTAGAGTGGTATAAAGGATGTAGAGTTATAAATGATGTAGAGTGGTATAAATGATATAGAGTGGTATAAAGGATGTAGAGGTATAAATGATGTAGTTATAAAGGATGTAGAGTGGTATAAAGGATGTAGAGGTATAAATGATGTAGGTATAAAGGATGTAGAGTGGTATAAAGTATGTAGAGTGGTATAAAGGATGTAGAGTTATAAATGATGTAGAGTTATAAAGGATGTAGAGTTATAAATGATGTAGAGTGGTATAAATGATGTAGAGTGGTATAAAGTATGTAGAGTGGTATAAAGGATGTAGAGTGGTATAAAGGATGTAGTGGTATAAATGATGTAGAGTTATAAAGGATGTAGAGTTATAAATGATGTAGAGTGGTATAAATGATGTAGAGTGGTATAAAGGATGTAGAGTGGTATAAAGGATGTAGAGTGGTATAAATTATGTAGAGTGGTATAAATGATGTAGAGTGGTATAAATGATGTAGAGTTATAAAGGATGTAGAGTGGTATAAATGATGTAAAGTGGTATAAAGGATGTAGAGTTATAAATTATGTAGAGTGGTATAAAGGATGTAGAGTGGTATAAATGATGTAGAGTGGTATAAATAATGTAGAGTGGTATAAATGATGTAAAGTGGTATACAGGATGTAGAGTTATAAAGGATGTAGAGTGGTATAAATGATGTAAAGTGGTATAAAGGATGTAGAGTTATAAATTATGTAGAGTGGTATAAAGGATGTAGAGTTATAAAGGATGTAGAGTGGTATAAAGGATGTAGAGTTATAAATGATGTAGAGTGTTATAAAGGATGTAGAGTTATAAATTATGTGGTTATAAAGGATGTAGAGTGGTATAAAGGATGTAGAGTTATAAAGGATGTAGAGTGGTATAAATGATGTAGAGTGGTATAAATGATGTAGAATGGTATAAAGGATGTAGAGTGGTATAAATGATGTAGAGTGGTATAAATGATGTAGAGTGGTATAAATGATGTAAAGTGGTATACAGGATGTAGAGTTATAAAGGATGTAGAGTGGTATAAAGGATGTAGAGTGGTATAAATGATGTAAAGTGGTATAAAGGATGTAGAGTTATAAATGATGTAGAGTGGTATAAAGGATGTAGAGTTATAAAGGATGTAGAGTGGTATAAAGGATGTAGAGTTATAAATGATGTAGAGCGTTATAAAGGATGTAGAGTTATAAATTATGTAGTTATAAAGGATGTAGAATGGTATAAAGGATGTATCCAGCAGTACTTCCAATGAACACATTGTAAAACCATCAACTATTTTAAACTATTTTGGTGCGATTTCAACCATAAAGCTGATGAGCCAAAGATGGCAGTAATTGCTTCATTCCACTATAGATGCTAGAGGCAGCTAGTATCAATGTAGCAGGCTAACCTGTAGTAACCAGTCAAAATGTTGATGGCAAGAACAGAAAATCCATGTTGGTAATTGCATTTCCTTCTTCCTAAATAAAACAACTTCAGTGTGTGAAAGTTTGAGTGAGTACCACACTGTAGTTTAGGAGCTACATTGTAAGTTTCATGTCAAGACCTCGATGCAGGAAGTTGTGTTTTTGCCCCCATCTGTCTGTTTGTCTGTCTGTGAACAAGACATCTCAAAAAGTACCGTAAAGGCCGGATTGCCACAATTTGTGGTGAACATTCAAGACCACTAATGGAAAACACCTATTGATTTTGGTGATGACCATGACCTTTTACACTAGTGCCACCATCAGGCCATAGAAAGCTATGGCCAGATTGCTATGAAATGTTCTGTGTAGCAGCCAGGGACCAACATCTTTAATGTGTTATTTTTGTAGTTGATAGGCCATCTGACCACCACATCTAATTGAATTTTGGATAAATGCCTGCAGAACAGAATGTGATGCGCTACTTGAACACGTCGTCCTATTTGCACCAAGCTTGACAAATGTATTTGTTCTACTACAGCGAGGAGCCCTGTGACGTTTTGAGTAATTTGACCTCATGGTGGCGCTATTCTCATGGAACAAAAAACATCAACTCAAACAGCTTGTCTGATAATGATGGCATTTGAAATAAAAATCTCTTGAAATTGGGATGGGTAAACTTAGAGTAGCTGCGCTATACCGTACTAATGCCTTGTCTCCATTGGCTATGTTTAGCCTGGCTGGGGCTAGCCACGGTCTAGCACGGTATGGTATGGTTGTGTTTGTGTCTCCATTATCTATGTTCAGCCTGGCTGTGGCTAGCCATGGTCTAGCATGGTATGATATGTTTGGGTTTGTGTCTCCATTTCTTGTAAACTCTCCGGTTGCTAGGCAACCTTTCACAGCACGGCAAAACCCTGGCTAGTGGAGACAAGGCAATAGATTGCACCACCCGTTGTTATTATCTGACTGGAGACAATTAGCTTGCAGCCAGGTCTATTGTTTTGGCAGCAGATTAACAAGGAACACCATTTGTTAATCAACTCTACAGAATGTAATCTCATAGCACCTCCCTGCATCAACAACCATGAAAAGCAGGACAAAGGAATGAACTTTTGTCTGGATTCACACCTAATATTTATAATATGTATAATATTATCTGTGTATCAGAGACCTCTCCTAGTGGTGTCAAAGACAACATTATCTTCAGATGTTTCTTCTTCCTGTTTCTTTGTCCACTTAGGCCTCAGGGTCAAAGGGTGAGGAGGTAATGCAGTGTGAAGCCCAGAGGTCGTCCTATAAGGGCTTCATCCTATAATTCAGTGGTTCCCAAACTTTTTCAATCAGGCCCCAATTGGGTAGTTGGAAATATTTTCGAGCCCTACATAATCTGGTCCCCACCACAGGGGTGTAAAGTACTTGAGTAATTGTACTTTGTTACAATACTTAAGTACTGTTTTGGGGGATTTGTACTTTACTCGAGTATTATTAGGTTTGTATACTTTGTACTTTTACTCCATTACATTTCAGAAAAAAAAATACTTTTTACTCCTTACATTTAAAATGCAGACCTACAAAGTACAAAGTACAAAGTACAAATCTCGCAGGTCCAACCATTTTAATTAGTATATTTGAATTGTTTATCTGGCCAAACTAACGTTAATGTTATTAATCCAGGTAAACAGCCAATCAAATCCCCATCAATGGAAAATGAACCCGCCCATACCCATGCTGATTGGTCCTTGAAAGCGGGGATCTTTGATTAAACACCTGCTATCAGAAGAATAGACAGTCAGAGTGACAAGCCATAGAAGATGGCAACAATGAGTGATGAAGAGGACGAAACGGTCGGCAACGGCGTGGATGGACAAGACGAGCATCCATGGCCCTATCTACATAAAAAATACATAGTTCAAGGACTCCAACCTTATAGTGTTGTTGAGTTGCTATCATTCAAAAACCTGATAAATGGTTTGCGACCAAGCACTAACGTCATTACGAGGCCCACTGTCCGCTCGAAGATCAGCAAAGCTGCTCAAACCATGAAAGAGAGTCACTGCTGCTATGAGTGAAGCTGAATGGATCACGACAACAACAGATTGCTGGACAGCCCGACAAAGAAGTTTCATTGGGGTAACCGCTCACTGGATCGACACTGAAAGCTTTGAAAGGTGTTCTGCTGCACTTGCCTGCAGAAGACTGAAGGGCTCCCATACTTTCAATGTTTTGGCCAGTGCCTTAAACGACATCCACTTGGAGTACAAAATCCGCATTATGCTGTGGTTAATATTGTGATATTATTCAGGGTACTCCAGTATTCTGTCTTTAATATTGTGATATTATTCAGGATATACTCCAGTATTCTGTCTTTAATATTGTGATATTATTCAGGGTACTCTAGTATTCTGCATTTAATATTGTGATATTATTCAGGGTACTCCAGTATTCTGCCTTTAATATTGTGATATTATTCAGGGTACTCCACTATTCTGCCTTTAATATTGTGATATTATTCAGAGATATACTCCAGTATTCTGTCTTTAATATTGTGATATTATTCAGGGTATACTCCAGTATTCTGCTTTTAATATTGTGATATTATTCAGGGTATACTCCAGTATTCTGTCTTTAATATTGTGATATTATTCAGGGTACTCTACTATTCTGCTTTTAATATTGTGATATTATTCAGGATAATCCAGTATGCTGTGGTTAATATTGTGATATTATTCAGGATACACCATTCTGTTTTTAATATTGTCATATTATTCAGGATACTACAGTATGCGGTCTTTAATATTGTGATATTATTCATGCTGTGATGTGAATGCCGTCCATGTTAGTTTACCTTCAATGGAGAAGTGCATTAAATAATTTTAATGCAAAAAAAAGTGTCCTGTTCTTTCATTTCAGCATTGTCTATCGCAGATTATACAACGGCATGCAAATTTCTCGATTCTGATTGGCTGAAACAGTCATTTTACACGTCTTTATTGGCAACAATCCACGCTGCTGGCCCAGGACCCGCCCACAACCGACCCACATCACATCACTCCGCCGGATCACAAGAAGGTGGCCAATAATATTTACAAATGGATATGTTAATGGCGACTAAACGACTAAATATGAAGCGATTCTGTCAAGGGGAATGTGTTAGCCCTTTAAACAATGTTGGATGATGTAATTGATGGGTCTTGAGGCAATCTAGAACAAAAGAAAAATCGCGGTTTGATTGATAGATTAATTGATTGATTTAAATTTCTACTTCCTTCTTGCTACTGACTGCAGCGTTCTCTCTCACTGTCCGACGCTGGCGTACCCACAAACACACACACACACATACACACACACACACACACACACACACACACACACACATACACACACACACGCACACACACACTGTGACACACACACACACACACACACACGCACACACACACACACACACTCCTGTCTGCAACAGCGGGGGAGTCAGACTGAGAGAGAAGCAGCGCTGTTTTAAGTGAGCATGGTCTATTGAATTGATTGATTGGTTGATTGCTAATTTTATTACTGTACCCCTGGTTTCCAACTGGTTAAGTTTAGGCTAAAAGAAATAAATAAAAAAATAGGGCGAAGAAAACGTTTTTTTCCTATGCATTCCCTTAACAATTGTGTGTATTGAGCCGTACTGTATTGTACCCATTCTGCATCTGGTAATAAAATTTTCAATCAATCATTCCAATAATACACAGTTGGATGTGTTAGTTGGTTGGATGCACTTCAAGCTGCTTCCACATGAGGCAACTTCTCTCAATCATTCCAATAATACACAGTTGGATGTGTTAGTTTGGTTGGATGCACTTCAAGCTGCTTCCACATGGAGTTGTGGGAACTACTTTTTCTGGCGGATGGTTTTTTCAATAAATCTTCGATTAATGTGTGTTTATTGTATAGAAATAAGGTTGGATGAATCTGGCAGTTGTATAAAAGCTTTACACCACGTGCAGTCGTGATTTGTGACCAATAAACCATGCCTAGGGGGGTCTAACGACCCTCGGCTGCGCCTCGGGCCTAACAACCACCCCTAGGCATGGTTTATTGGTCACAAACCACTCCTGCGTGTGATGTAATGCTTAAACACATTCCATTGTGGTTGTGGGCAGAGTGTATGCTTGGTTTCATTCCAGCCTTGCCTAAACACCAGCTGATGATTTCACTAATTGGCTCACCTCTTCAACTAACTCACCTGGTGCAATGTATATAGTTAAAATGAAAGTTGGCCCACGATGGAATGAGTTTGAGACCCCTGGTCTATCCCTTTCCAAAAAAGAAAAATTTACTTGTACATTTAAAAGTAGGACTTTTTTTTGTTACTTTTACTCAAGTGTGTTTTTAGCCAGATACTTTGACTTTTACTTGAGTCAGATTTTGAGACAGTACCCATACTTTCACTTAAGTATAATTTCTGGGTACTTTTTACACCCGTAGGCTAGAATAGATGTTTGGCTACAAGCATGCCATTTCCTCTACTACTAACAAGACAAGATTAACATAACAAGACACAAAGTGAAGAAAATGAACAAAAGCTTGGCAAATTATCCTGTGCCACTGTGAAATAATTAGGCCTAATTAAGAATGTAGTTGTAGGCCTACAGTAGGCTACTTCCCATTCAAATAATAATAATTTGCCTGCAGTACTTCCCTGAATAGGCTAGTAGATTTATTTACATTCAAATAATAACTGCAGTACTTCCCTGAGTAGTATATTTCATTAAATTAAAATAATAGAAACTTAAATAATATGAATCAAGATTAGGCCTACTAATAACTACTGCAGGTTGCAAATAAATCACTTTTCATATTCCCATTCTAGCCTACATTCAGTGACTTGTGTGTGCTTGCTTTCCCTTGCAATTGCAAATCTTAGTAGGGTAGTTGTTTTGAGATTGCCACTCTCAAAAGTTGTAGCTGGAGTACTTGTGGGCTCTGCTGCTTGTCTTTTAGCTGTTACCAGAAACGTCTCCTTTTTTGTTCGATTCCTCTCACAAATTCCTCTCATGCAGGCTAGCGTAACGTTACATCTCACTCTCTCTTCGATTCCCATTCATTCACTCATTCAATTGGACAATATCTAACTAGCCTGCCCTGAGACACAAACTTACAATGCTTTTACAAAACGTTTTCAGTTTTGGTAGGCTAAATTTAAAAAGATCCGCGCCCCACCGGCAGTACCTCCACGCCCCACTAAGGGGTCACGCCCCCACACTTTGGGAACCACTGCTATAAGCTCTTCTCATCAGTGTCTTTGTGATATCCAATTGATGGTATTAATATGTATATATTTGTTTAACCTTTATTTACGCAGGTAAAGGTATGTAGGTTCTCTGAGCACAGATGCTCTTTTTCAGCAATGCCCTGCTTCACATTCACACAGTTCCATTCACACTTGAGAGCTGCCCCCAGTACAACCACATTCTGACACTGTTGACCACTAGGAGCTTCCCAGTACAACCACAGTCTGACACGGTTGACACTAGATACCGGTAGTTGAAAAGCCAATCAAATCATATGACTCCCAGATCCAATCAAATAATAAATAAATTAGCCTCGAAGGCGAGAACAGCCACAGCTATAATAACTGATTGAATTGATTGATTGATTGAAAACTTGAATTAACATATTGCAGAATGGGTACAGTACAGTACAGCTCAATACACACAATTGTTAAGGGGATGCAGACTAGAGAAAGACTTTCGTCTTGTTTACATCAGGGTCCCCCATTTTCAATTCATAATGACATTTATGACATACACAACATTCAGATATACAGATATAATAATCTAATCATCTAATCTAATCATGACATTTATGTCATACATGACATCAGACCAGGCTGCAGAAACAAATTAGTGGGGGGGCATAAAATGTTCTCGGGGGGGCACAATGGTTTTTCAACACCGGTTCCCTTTTATACGTTTCAGCTGGGACAACCGCTGTGGCTTGCTTGGCGCTGCCCACGGTGCTGAACTAAACAGCAGAGAGGCAATTGAAAAATCTAATTTCTCTCTATCTTAAGAACATTCACTTATACAAAAACAGACTGAACGGATATATATAACAGACCTGCTGGGGCAGCGGACTGAGAGCAGGGGACACAAACAGGCTGGATAAGATGGTCAGGAAGGCCAGTAGCGTGGTTGGGGTGGAGCTGGACTCTAGCGAGGGTGGCGGAGAGGAGGAACCTTGCTAAGCTCCAGGCCATCAGGGAAAACCCCTCCCACCCACTATACACAGACTTGGCTGACAGGAGGAGCATGTTATAGGCTCACACTACCTAAATGCAGCACTGAACGGCACAGGAAGTCCTTCATTCCGACAGCCATCAGACTATACAATGCATCACTGTGCCTCACTGCATCACTGAGCACAGAGTGACAGTTACCATCTTCCTGGACTCTTACTTTTTAAACAGCACTGTGCAATATTACATCTACTGTAGACTTCATTATATTTTTACTGTATTCATTTACTATATCTTTTATTCTATTTTTATTCTATTTCATTTTATTCTATTCTTAGGCCATTTGTTTTGTTATTCTTATTCGTGACTTGTTCTGTCTAAATGTTTAATGTTGAGTGATTTGCAGTGTCAAATTTCCCTCAGGATAATACATTTCTATTCTATTCTATTCTATATCTTTGAAAAGTCTACACTTCTGAATTCACTGACAAACTGAACTGAACTGACAAAAATAAGGTGCATAAAAAATCAAACAAAATTCCTCCACAGGCTACTCACCATCATTAGTAGAACGGCAAGCGGCGTTTGGGGACAGAGTGACATCTTCTTAAAACACTGCCCACTCATTCCTGAACTTTTTTGTTAAAGGGGAACTATCTTATAAATGGCCTTTTTCAGTGTTTAGCATTGTTTCCTAGCTATGTGGACTTATATTAATAGGATCTATTTCTCTAATTCTCATATTGGCCCATTCTTCCAATTCTCCTCTCACAATATTCACCCTCACTGAACTGAGTCATCTGAAAATTTGCATATCTGTGATGTCAGAGATTTCTCAGCTGCATAATAATGTGGCAGTTGATGTGGCAGTTGGCACCAGGCCACACAGTGGTTGGAGCCCAGCCTCAAAACGGCTTAAGATCTTGAGGTAGAAAAATGCTGTTTTTGAGTACTTGATTAGAAATACAAAACAATGAATACATTTAAAAAATAAAAAAAATAAAACTTACAGAGGTGTTCCATAGACTCACAGGAATTGTGTAAAATTGCCCTAATAGTGAAAGAAATAGTAAAATAGTTCCCCTTTAAGTCCTTCTCAAATGCCAATTGAATTAAATTGGCCTTGCGTCGATGAAGCATACTAAGGCGATGTTCTGTAAAGACGTTCTTGAGGGTAGAAAACGAATTCTCGGGGAGCTCCAGTAGCTCACCGCGTACCTCGAGCGCTATTTCGGCGCCGGGGACAACCGTGCTCGTCACGGATCTGGGGTTAGCAAGTTCGATTCCCGGACTGCAGCCGTATCTTTCTCAGAGTGTCTTCCCCCCATCTGTACCCATTCAAACCTGTTTCTGTCGGTCATTCTTGACCAGAGAAAAATGCGATAAATGCAAAAAAGAGCCAGCGGAATGGCCAAAGTTTAAAAAAAAAAGAAAACGAATTCTCACAGAGTGCCGTGCTAGCTTCAGTAGTGTTGTTGTTGACATCAGTGCCCACTAGGGCTGTCCCCGACTAAGGATTTGGATAGTTGACTTTGATTGACAAAAAAAATAAAAAGGGGGGTTCAGACATTTACAGGGGCCAGTTTCGAATTGCAGCCTCTCGTAGGTGCTCTTTGAGAGCGGTTTTGAAGGTGGGTAGGGATTCAAATTTTTTTACGGCTGTGGGTAGGGCGTTCCACATTGATGTGGCATAATTACAGAATGTGTTTAGTCCCTTGTTTGAGCCAAATCTGGGTTGGACATGATTTGTGGAACTCCCTCGGGTGTTGTGGTCGTGGTATTCACTGACCTTTGGGAAGTATTTACATGTACATGGGTACCTGGGTGGTGTAGTGTATCTTGTAGACCAGGCCCATTGCAAGTTGCTGTACTCTGTCGTCTACTCTAAGCCATCCTAGGTTGTCAAAATGGGCAGGGGTGAGGTGGGTTCTAGGAGTAAGGTCAAACTGGCTACCAACAGCCAACAGTTGGATGTGAAATGTACCAACAGAGTTTATTCAGGGGGAAAAGCCATTGTGTGATTCTGCATCCAGAATCACTCTTCTCCAGTTGTAGTAAGGTATAGGTCAACCTGTCTGAATCAGTGGAGCATTCATTCACGGTTCAAAACACAAAACATGCGAGCAGGGAAGAACGTTACTTAGCGTTGGGAGGGGTAGTAGAGGTGATTCTCAAACCAAGGAGTCACGCTGGTTTCTGCTTTGTAGTGGTTGAGTTGGAGAAAGTTGGAACGGTGTTGTAGACGCTGGAAGAACTGGGACAGGTGATGTGAAGAGCTGCAGAAAGAAATACTATACCTAGTGTTATGCCCAAGAAAGAGACCACTCTTGATACACAGCAAACAAAAAGAGCCATGAGGGCTATGCTAGTGCTAACAAGCAGGCTGACACACTCAATGGCCTGTAGGTTGTAGTTCAACATGCAACAGTTACTATACGCTAAGTGGGCTGTCTAGGGCAGGGGGATAGAACTGCTTCGGAACCACCCTTTCACCACTAATGGAGCACCTTGGGGGACGGTGCACCCCAAGTTGGGTAAAAAAGGGGAGTGGGAAGGTGAGGTACAAACATGGGGCAGTAGGTGGGTTGAAGATAATGGATGTCAGCCTGCAGGTGGTGAAGAACCCAACGGTGTAGATAGCAGGTGAAACGGACACTGAATTATTGTGTTTTTGTTGATATAGACCTGTTCGCTGTATACAAACATACCATTTGATTTGATTTTATTTTATTAGGGATCCCCATTAGCTGGTGCGATAGCAACCAGCTAGTCTTCCTGGGGTCCACACACAAAAAAACACAAAAACAATCACTATTGCAAAAAACAAAATTATTAAAAGTCAGTACACACAATGCATAATGAACCTACTGTAACAATTAATATAGCTAAAATTACATTAGTGTAAAACAAAAACAAAAAATTACTTTACAGTGTTAAAAACAATTTAAGATTCTTTTTAAAAGTGAATCTACTGTAAATGCAGCAGAGGTTCCGAGGCAGGCCATTCCACAGAGTTAATGCTCTAAAAATAAAAGATCTCCCCAAAGCGCTGGTTCTAGGACCTGGGCCTAACAAAAATAATAGTTGGTTTCAGGTTGGTTGTCAGTTTGGCCATGGGTAGGTAGGGAATTTATTTTATTTTATTTTTTTATTTTATTCTTTCCCACGGCGACTATGGATAGGGAATTTCTTTATTTAATTAAAATGTTCACAACAACATGGATGCATGTACTCTGCCAGCATGTTTAATATCCATAATATTAAATGTTTGACTAAGATTTCTATGAAACTTTATTCTAAAAAAAAAAAAAAAAAAAAAAAAAAAATCGGATTTTTTTTTTTTTTTTTTTTATATATAATTTTTTTTTTAAAACTCATAAAATATATTGGGTCGCACCTAAATCGGCAGGGTCGGTCGGCAACCTGAAACCAACCATTATTTTTGTTAGGCCCTGGCAATTCAAGCTGCCCACTACTGGAACCTCTAGTGTAATGCTTGTGCACAGTATTACTAAAAACAATCTGATTATGTATAAAAACAGGAGTTTTACTGCTCATGACCAACTTGAACAGCACAAGTATATTAAAAGACAATCTATTTTCAACGTTAAGCCAAGAGAGGCGGGCATGCATACGGCTCACATTAGACCTTAGTGAGCAGCCCAGTACCAACCGTGCTGCCCTGTTCTGGACCACCTGGAGCTTCCTGAGGTCACCACTGGCAGCAGATGACCACATCGCAGAGCAATAGTCAAGATGACATAAAACTAAACTTTGCACTATCTGACATAAAAGGGGACGGGCAACAAAAGAAGCACATTTCCTGGAAATACCAATTGCTCTTCCCATTTTTAAAACAATATAATTAATATGCTGAGACCAAGACAGAGTGCAATCCAGCATCACTCCAAGGAGTTTAGTACTTTCAACTTGTTGAACTGCTGAATTACCATGTTCGAGCCAATCAGCAATACCAACTCATGTCATGTGACTAAGTTGCCTCAGACCTGCGCGAGCTGCTGTGCTAAAAGTTGTTTCAAACTAAAACAGCTGGATGTCATTTAGCCAAATCAGCATGGCTGTGAGTGTGAGTCTTTCACCTTTTACATATCTAGCTTTGGCATGGATTGATTGTTTAGATCGCTACTATTCGCTAGCATGGCTAGCAAATATTGTAGTCTGCCCCTGATGTTCCTTTCTGCTCCGGTGATGCGCGCACACACTGAGTCTCATTAGTTTGCGTTACCAAGCTTGTTGATAGCCTACTCCATTTTAAATTCCATAGCAATGAGACATCTTTAGGAGAAAAAAAATCTACGCCAAGTTCACTGAAATGGGTATAAAATACCCTAGAATTGTCTGTATTCATCCTAGAATTTTCCCGACGGTGCAACCTTCTGTATAAAAGCAATAATACACTCGAAGCTGTGGTATGTCAATATTGCCACGGCATCAGCATCGGCGGCCGAGGGATCGGCTATATTAGATGGGCACGCCCTGAAAAACCGTTGCCATCTAGCTGTGTCTAGCACGCTCTCCGGTTACTCCCCCCCGCTACACTACGGGACTCAAGGCTCTGATTTGTCCCCTTTGGCTGCGGGCCGCGTTCTTCCAGTGAAGCGCAAGCGGCCCCACATATCGCTTCTCATGGAGACAGGGGCTGACACCCAGTTGCTAGCTAGGCCTGGGTCTGTCTATGAGAATGCTGTGCTGTCAGGAGGCTCCCACGCCACACGTCCTGCATCTGTGTTTGGTGAGCCTGGTGTTGTATCTGTCGACGGAGCAGGGTTCCCAGGAGGTCGCATCGTGGGTTCCCCCAGCCCCGCCCTCGCCAGGCCGGGTATTACGTTAGTGCCTCCCCCGGCCGGACGTCCGGCGGTGGTCAGTCAGGCACTCGTAATTTGGGTGGTAGTAATATCACTACAGGGCTACGATGTGTAGGGACTCACCCTATCGGGCAGTGTGGGGACCACACACCATGCATGTCCAGCTGCAGAGCAGGCTGTCCCCAGCAAGCTAAGCCGGGAAGATGCTCAGCGAACCGGCGCCAGTTGGCGGCGGGGGCGCTTTGGGATTTTTACCACGTATGGCTACAGTAGTGCCATATGTCGGTGTGGATGGAGAGAACGCTGAGGGCGGGGCTTGTGTTACAGTTTGCACACCCCCGCCCTCCGTTTTGGGTTTGGTACGGACTCTATTGTCAGACTCCGCGGCAGTGACAGCCCTGGCCGAAGAGATTCGTTCTCTGGTGGCGAAGCAGGCCATCATCGTGGTCCCATGGGAGGACGTGATGAGTGGCGTTTACTCCCGATATTCTCTGGTGGGGGGGGGGGGGGGGGGGGGTGTCAGACCCATACTGGACCTGTCCCATGGAAGGTCCAGAATGTGACCGTCAACCACCTATTAAGCGCTGTCAGAGTGGGAGACTGGTTCACCTCCATAGACCTGAAGGATGCGTATTTCACATCCCGATATTCCCTCCTAGGACATACCTACGCTTCCTATTCAGGGCTTAGCGTACGAGTACCAGAGGCTGCCGTTCGGCTACTCTCTGGCTCCTCGCATCTTCACCAAGTGCGTGGAGACCGTGCTGGGGCCTCTGCGTCGTCAGGGGATACGAATTTATTCTACCCTAGACGACGTTCTGGTCCTCAGCCGGTCAGAGGAGATCACCAGGTCTCATACCAGGCAGGTGGTGGAATTCCTCACCAGCCTGGGTTTTGCTGTAAACTGGAAGAAGAGTACTCCTCTTCCCAGTCAACGGGTGGAGTACTTGGGCTTAATTCTAAGCTCAAGGTCTATGTGGGCATCCCTCTCAGCACTGGCCGTGACGCGCCTGCTCTGTATTATGGCATCTGCTCAAGCTGTGGTCCCTCTTGGCCTCCTCTTCATGAGGAGGATACAGAGGTGGGTTTTTCAGTATGAAAATAGACCCTGTGAGAGTCAAGTGGAAGCAGCTGAAGGTTCCCATGTCAGTACTGGGGGACCTCGCCCACTGGGGGGGGGCCTGGGGCCCTCACCAGCGGGTCCCCATGGGCAGCAGGCTGTCACACATCACGGCCTTCACCGACGCCTCCCTCACGGGATGGGGGGGGACGTGTCGGACCATGCTGCCCGGTCTGCACTACACAGGCAGTGCTTCTAGTCCTCGGACATGTTCTGATCAGGACGGGCAGCACGACGTCGGCGTTGTATATCAACAGACAGAGAGGAGTACGCTCCCCCCGGTCCGCCGGGCGGCGGCCGTTTCGGTCCGTGGCCGCCCCGGGATTCTATACACGTTCCCCCCCATACTCCTGATAGTTCAGCTGTTGCGGTGGGTACGTCAGGAGCGCAGGACTTTGATCCTGGTCACGCCGGACCGGGGCACAGCTGTGTGGTTCCCGGCCCTGATTCAGCTCTTGGTGGCCCCGCCGCGGCCTGTTCCGTGGTCACCGCGGGCCCTCTCTCAGGCACGCAGAACACTGTTTCTGCCTCCTGTCCTGGGGCAGCCTCTAATGGCTTGGCTGCTGAAAGGGTGAATCTGGAGGGGATGCGTCTTAACTCTACTGTGGTTAACGCCATCCGGAACAACGCGCTCCGTCCACTACCGCGGTTTACGCAGGGAGGTGGCGTATGGTTCGAGAGTGGTGTGAGGGGACTCGGTTCTGTCCTTTCTCCAGTCTATCCTGGATAGGCGGTCGGCCTTGACAGTGAAGCTATACGCCGCAGCTATATCTTCTTATCATGTGGGCTTTGAGGGCAGAACACTGTTCTGCGACCCTCTCGTGGGACGTTCCTGCTTGGCGCACGGCATCTCAAGCCTGTGGAACGTGCTCTGTCTCCGAGTCGGGACCTCCAACTGTTCCTGGAAAGGCTGTTGGGGGCCCCGTTTGAGCCTCTTGAGCAGGCACCATTGGATCGTCTGTCTTTAAGACCGCGTTCCTTTGGCCGTCACCTCCACTAAACGTGTGGGTGAGCTGTGTGCTCTCTCGGTGCGGTCAGAGTACCTGTCTATTCGAGCTGATAGCTGGCGACTCTGTGGCCTGATCCGGCCTTCGTGCCAAAGAATATCCGGAGCTTTATCGCTCCAGGGATATTGTGCTTCAGGCGTTTCACCCTCCTCCTTACACTAGTGAGTTGGAGGTGAGCCTTCACCTGTTGTGTAATGTCCGTGCACTGAAGGTTTACCTTAGTCGCACGCAGGATCTCAGGGCTACCGATCGACTGTTGTTTGTTACGGTGGCTCTCACGCGGGTAAGGCGCTGTCCAAGCAACGCCTGTCACATAGGTTATGCGAGGGCATTGCCCTCTGCTACACTTTGGCCAGACAGGTTTCCCCCGCAGGCGTCAGGGCGCACTCCACTCGTGGAGTGGCGGCCTCCGCTGCCCTGTTGCGGGGGCCTCGGTGGAGGACATCTGCACTGCGGCCTCCTGGTCCTCCCCGGGTCCTTTCGTTAGGTTTTACCTCATGGACATGACTGAGGGTTCTGTCTCCCAGGCAGTCCTGAGGTCCGGGACCTCTCCTGCATCCCGCCATCAGGTGGGCTAGCAGGTGTGTGTGGGTGTGGACCGCGGGGTGCTGTGTCACACATGGTCCCGCTTGCACTGTGCGTTCTGGGGTGCCTGGTTCCCTTTTTCGCACATTGGTTGTAGTTGACTGCCTCCCCCCCTTCGTTAGGACGGGCGGGTGGACAGGACTCCCCTCCTCCCTGGCGGGGGCTTACGGGCCCTCAGGGGGTGCATTTGACGTGGCCACGCGTCCGCTCTGCCCCTTTTGATCTCATAATGGCAGAGCGAGACGTGATTGGCCAGTATGCTATATAACGAAGGTTATCCTATAACCCTAGTTATATGAATACTGGCTGAGCGTCTCGCTCTTCAGCGCCCTGAGGTCCCTTGGATGTTTTCCACGTATGGAATTCAAACTTGGAAGGGCGTGGACGTGACCACTTCCGGTGTCTTGTAGAGGCACGCACGGGAGTAGGCGTTGTCATGTGCAAGTGAGGTGCATGTAAACATTTTCCACAGGCACAGTAGGTGATGGAGAGATGATATCTCATAATGGCAGAGCGAGACGCTGAGCCAGTATTCATATAACTAGGGTTATAGGATAACCTTCGTTATATGGTATCAAACTATTTATGTGGTATCAAACTAGTTTTCTGGTATCAAACTAGTTATGTGGTATCAAACTAGTTCTGTGGTATCAAATTAGTTATCTGGTATCAAACTAGTTCTCTGGTATCAAACTAGCTATCTGGTATCACACTAGTTCTGTGGTGAATGAATGAATGAATGAATGAATGAATGAATGAAAACTTTATTTAACAGATTGCAGAATGGGTACAATACAGTACGGCTCAATACATACAATTGTTAAGGGGATGCAGACCTGAGAAAGACGTTTGTCTTGTTTCCATCAGGGTCCCCCATTTTCAATTCATATAAACATTTATGACATACACAACATACATGACATTTATGGCATAGGGACATATAGGTATTTAGTACTGATACATTTGTGACATAAACGGTATTCAAATATACAGTACTGTTACCCCTAGATCCTGACAGAGTATGATGGGGAGGGGACTGTACATTAGGAGGGGGTGGGTGGGTGGGAGAGAAATATACATACGGTGGGGAGGGAATATATACATGCGGTGGGGAGGAGACTGTCTATTAGGAGGTGGTGGGGGTTTTGGGCATTTACGGTGGCCAGTTTCGAATTGCAGCCTCCCGTAGGTGCTCTTTAAGAGCGGTTTTGAATGTGGGCAGGGATTCACATTCCTTTACAGCTTTGGGTTGGGCGTTCCACATTGTTGTGGCATAATTGCGAAACGTGTTTAGTCCCTTGTTTGAGCCGAATCTGGGTTTAACATGATTTGTTGAGCTTCCTCTGGTGTAGTGGTTGTGGTATTCACTGACCTTTGGGAAGTATTTTGACATGTACATGGGCACCCCGGTCGTATAGTGTATCTTGTAGACCAGGCCCATTGCAAGTTGCTGTACTCTGTCGTCTACTCTAAGCCATCCTAGGTTGTCAAAGTAGTATCAAACTAGTTGTGTGGTATCAAATTAGTTATCTGGTATGAAATCACTTCTGTGGTATCAAATTAGTTATGTGGTATCAGATGTGTCCATCCTGCAGTAACGAGGCTGCAGAGAAGTAGCTCCTCCTACCTGACCATCCTAAACCAGATCCAACTCCCAAAACCTCAACACTGGATGCAACTTTGGGGAAAACTTCAGAGTGGGTGAGTTAACTTGACCCTTTTAGCTCGTATAAAGTGCGTTTATTTAGCCAGGCCTATTGTTAAGCCAATGCACAAACCGTATAACATGCTAACTTTTAACAACCTCATCATGTTCGTGTTGTTCTTTTTTTTACTTGTTTTGCTTCAGCCAGTCGGCTAACGTTAGCTATCTAGTTAGCTAACGGAACGTTAGCGAGTTAAAGATTAATTTGCTACCTTCTCATCTTTATCATGAATGATGCAGTGCGCTATAGAGACATCATCATGCTGGCTGTTGATTAGGAGTTATCGATACCTGGCAATGTCGTATATAGGACCGACTGATATGTTCACTTGAACGTTAACTGACGAGTTTAACCTAATTTAACCTCAAAAAATGCTCAGAGTTTCGTAAAAGTCAGTCAAAGCTTACCATAAGCACGAGCAGTGAACTCCAAGCCCACGTGACTGAACTCAAACTGGAAAGAAACAGACTAAGAAATGATGTAAACTCCATGATCAAAACAGCAAAAAAAAATCATCAATGACAAAACCGAGGAAAACAAAAACAAACCACGTGAACTTTGGAAATTACTCAATAACCAACTAGGCTGCAGTAAAAAACTTAAAACCAGATTCTCAAACATAAAGACAGACAACACGCTCATCACAGAAAAGCTGGATGTAGCCAATTACTTAAATAGTTTCTTCACAAACATAGCCACAACACTGGTAAACAAACTACCCTCCCACTCAGGGCATTATGGGGTAGAACACATAGTAGCATACTACAAGAACCTAGGGGTCCACAAAGACGACTTCAAACTGGAAATGGTAACAACAGATGAGGTACTCAAAAAACTGAGCGCCCTCCAACCCAACAAGGCCACTGGCCATGACAACATCCCCTCCAAATTCCTCAGAGACTCAGCAGCCGCCATCACCCCAGTCATCACACACATAATAAACCTCTCCATAAAACAGGGACACGTCCCCAAGGACTTCAAAATTGCGAGAGTGACCCCTCTGCACAAAAAAGGCAGTAAATTAGACCCAGGCAACTACCGCCCTGTTTCTATCCTTACCTCCATCTCGAAAGTCATGGAAAAAATTGTATACGAACAGGTCGAAAAATACCGTGTGGAAAAAAATCTAATCTACGAATTCCAATCTGGCTTCAGAACATCCCACTCCACTGACACACATGCCTTCTCTATTTAAACGACCACATCAAACAAGAGGTGGACGCGGGCAAATACTGCGGCATGGTCATGCTGGACCTACAAAAGGCCTTCGACACTGTCAATCACACCATTCTGATTGACAAGCTAAAAGCAATTGGTTGATAGTCTATCAGTGAGCTGGATGCAATCCTACCTGGAGGGGAGAGAGCAGATGGTGGAGGTAAACGGTACCCTATCCCCCCCCCCTCACAGTAAGCTGTGGTGTTCCACAAGGAAGCATACTAGGTCCGCTACTGTTCCTAATTTATGCAAATGACATGTCGTCAGCTTGTGACTGCAACTTGTTCCTGTTTGCGGACGACTCAGCCCTGCTGGTCTCTGACAAGAACAAGTTACAGGTTGAAAAAACCCTCAGCTCAGAACTAGGCAAAATCTGCATATGGCTCGCTGATGATAACAAACTATCATTACACATGGGCAAAACAGAGTCCATTCTCTTCGGTTCAAATAACAAACTCAGCAAGACCGACGGCTTCTCAGTTACAGTGGGTGACAATATTGTCACAAGGAAAGAAGATATTACCTACCTGGGTTCCATCCTAGAGGCAAATCTTTCCTGTGACAAAATGGCATCCAATGTAATAATAAAAGTCAACCAACGAACTCGATTCTTGTACCGGATCTCCTCACTGGTAAACAAGAATACCCTGAAGACTCTAGCAGGAGCACTCATTCAAGGGTACTACGACTATGCTTGTACCTAAAATTGTACCTCATCCCATTTCTGCTTTGCACTAGATAGTACTGTACATTAGTACACTGCATAGTATTGTGTATTGTATATTATATGGTAACTCAGAACATTGTACATATGTCTATACCGAACACTGTGACCTCATTTTCTTCTTCTAAATTCATGCTATATTATGTTATTATGTTATTTGATACTATCTTGTCTAGCACAGTCTCTGGAGCGTAACAGTAAGAAGCATTTTGTATGAAAGTATTCTGTACTTCTGTATGACAACTATTAAAGAACTTGAACTTGAACTTGAACCTCATGGTACCAAAGCACCTCAAAGGCGCTAAAAACAAAATTACAAACATCTCAAAACAAACTGGTCAGACTACTGCTTGACCTTACTCCTAGAACCCACCTCACCCCTGCCCACTTTGACAACCTAGGATGGCTTAGAGTAGACGACAGAGTACAGCAACTTGCAATGGGCCTGGTCTACAAGATACACTACACGACCAAGGTACCCATCATGTACATGACAAAATACTTCCCAAAGGTCAGTGAATACCACGATCACAACACCAGAGGGAGCTCCACAAATCATGTTAAACCCAGATTCGGCTCAAACAAGGGACTAAACACGTTTCGCAATTATGCCACATCAATGTGGAACGCCCTACCCAAAGCTGTAAAGGAATGTGAATCACTACCCACTTTCAAAAACACTCTCAAAAAACACCTAAGGGAGACTGCAACTCGAAACTGGCCCCTGTAAATGTCCGAACACAACCCCCTCCAATGTACAGTAAATTACCAAGTATGGTCTTGTCAATAATCCAATGTACAGTGTTTGTACAGTTGTACAGTGTCCCCCACCCACCCCTCCTACCCAACCCCCCCCCCCCACTCCTACCCAACCCCCCCCCCCCCCCCACCCACCCATCCACCTCCAATGTACATTCCACCCCCACCCCCACCTACCCAATCCAATGTACAGTTTCTACGTCTAATGTATATACTCTTTTCTTTCTGGACTCTTGTTTTTGTATCACAAACAGTACTGTAATTGCAAATCTGGTATGTCATAAATGTATAGATGTAGCAGTACTGTCTATCGGAATGTCATGTATGTCACATATGTTACGATTAATTGAAAATGGGGGACCCTGATGTAAACAAGACGAAAGTCTTTCTCTGGTCTGCATCCCCTTAACAATTGTATGTATTGAGCTGTACTGTACTGTACCCGTTCTGCAATCTGTTAATAAAGTTTTCAATCAATCAATCAATCAATCGGGAGGGCTAATGCTAACTAACGGTGCGTGTGCGTTAATGCTACCATAATAATAGTAAAGCATGATGCAGTAGGTGACGTTAGATTATTTTGAACTATAATTACTTGTATAGTCAACAGTGACACAGACCGTAACAATTATTATGTATGCTTATTTTTACGTCTGCACTTTATGCATTGCTCTTATTCTGCCAATTATATGCTCATTGTATGTATTTGACCGATATGAAGCACTTTGGGCTGCAATTCCTTTATGTAAAGTGCTATTATTTATATATATTTGTTTATTATTATTATTATCTTCGAATAACGTTTTGAGTTGCAGTAGCCTCAGCCTGTCGTTACAGGTTGCAGCAGCAAAGGTGTGATTTGCGCATTACTAAAAAATAAAAGCAGTGTACAGGGGGGGGGGGGGGGGGGGGGATAACGCATGATAGGATAAGAAGTTGAGTTTTGTTATACTTGAGGAGGGAATTCATTGTTTTCGTGCTGTTGCAGAGTGAAATGGGTATGGGTATAAAGTGCATTTTGGTCGGAATAGATGGGTGTCAGTGAGAACACCACCAGGTGGGTCTGTCTGGGTGATAATGAAGTTAGCTGGTTCATTGCACACAAAATCATTTTTGCAATGAAGATTAGCCAAGATGGATAATTTTTGTATAGTTTCTGGGCCCTAGAATGTTTAGACATACACTGCCAAGTCAGCAGCCAGTCACCCTCTTTATTTATAAAAACAATTATTAGGCTAGATTCCATTCGATTAAAATGTATTGTCATCATACAGCACATGCATGTACAGTAAAGTGCAATTGTTGTTATATACAATGTACAGGTGATTAAACTGGATATTAAGTACTACTGAGCAATAGTGCTAATCAGATATACAGTACAGTATGTACACAGAGTAGTATTATGTACAGTGATACCAGTATAAATACAATTATACATTACCCTCTTTAGTTATTTATATACTGTATATAATAATATATTATTATTAATAATATAATATGTATATATATATATATATAATTATTATAGGCCAATATGTATAATATATATATTAGCCTATACATAAACAACTGTCTGCTGATGACGATGCCCTTCTTCTCTAGTGGTTCAGAGATGACTTGCACACATGAGAAGAAGGAAGAAGAGTCCTGACAGAGCTCTGACTGCGTCCAGGTGGACATGTCTCCCAAGGTGCCAGGCGGTCAGGGCAGAGGGGAGGACACGGCGGTCCAGGTTGCTGTCCGGGTCCGTCCCCTGCTCCCCAAAGAGCTGCTCCACAGCCACGAGAGCTGCATCACTGTGGACCTCGACCAGTGCCGGGTCACTCTGGGCCACGACCGCCACTTCCTGTGTGACTTCCTGTTTGAGGAAGCGTGCTGCCAGGAGGACGTGTATACAGTGTCCGTCCAGCCGCTCATAGAAGCGTTCTTCCAGGGGTTCAACGCTACAGTCTTTGCCTACGGACAGACGGGCTCGGGAAAGACATATTCGATTGGCGAAGCCAATATCTGTGAGTTGATTAATTTCTATCTTGTGTGAACGATATTAATCGATACTAATCAGCCGCTCTCCTCTATTATAATAATAATAACTGGACTTTTGAAGAAGTCTTTAATCATCATGCAGTGAGTCCACACATGTGATGGGCGGCACACACAGGCAGGGGTGTAGCTCCAGATTCTGGGCCCCATGAAAGAATTTTTGTGTTCCATTTTTTTATTGATGAAAACGCATTATATGGTTTTTACCTATACATTCGGATCAGCAGTTCAGCACCTGCACTGTTGGTGGGTGAGCCTAGTAAAGGATGTCGCATTGCGTTCATCTTCAATGAATGCAATAGTCTACCAAAGCCCCCCCCCTCTCTCTATATATCTCACACACACACACACACACACACACACACACACACACACACACACACACACACACACACACACACACACACACACACACACACACACACACACACACACTCCAGAAACAAACATAGTATCAATGAGAGCATCAATAATACACCTGAGTGATGTCTAGTAAAAAAAAAATTGCCCCCCCCCCCCAGTGCTGGGCCCTTGGAATCATCCTAAGCTACCCCCCCCCCAGCTACGCCCCTGCACACAGGAACACACACATGCAATTTTTTTCTTTGGATCGCCAATGAAATCGAATCTCTGCGCTTGTCTGTTTTGCTATTTTAGTCGCAAATGTGAGTGAAACGCTCGCACTGACTTTAGGCACATAACGCACATTTATGCATATAACGTAGCATATTTGCGGTCACAAAATGGTTAGGAAAAAGGGGTGGCTAAGTGGTGCAGTGGGCAAGGCGCTCGCCACTAACGCAGGATATGCTGGGTTCGAGCTCAGCTCTCGGTGTTGCTTCCGGCTTGGCTGGTCATTCATACTAATACAATTGGCAGTATTAGGGGGTGGGAAGCTGGTGGGTGGGGATCGGACGTTGTGGACAGCGACGACTCCTACAGGTCGGTTGGTGCGCCTGTACAGCAGAATCAGGAAGCAACGGGGGCAGCGTGAGCCTCCCACGCGTACCGGAGGGGACACGTGATGCAAGGCTTGGTCCATTTACATTTACATTTAGTCATTTAGCTGACGCTTTTATCCAAAGCGACTTACAAGTTCTGTGCGACAAGACAGCAAGAAGGGTATAACTCTATCAGCTGAGTAACAATGTTCATCAAAGTGTTGCGTGTTACAGTGTAGGTTAGTTTATTAGGACAAGTGCATGACATTAAGGTTAGTCGGGGTTAGATTTTTTTTTTTTTTTTTATCATTTCAGATAATGGTTGAAGAAGTGAGTCTTTAGTCGACGGCGAAAGATTGGACGGGATTCGGCTGTCCTAACTAGGATGGGTAGTTCATTCCACCATTGTGGGGCAAGGACTGAGAATAGGCGGCTTCTCTTTGATGACCCTCCGGGAGCTTGGATAGGAGTAGATCTGAGGCGGCCAGAAGACGCAGAGCGTAGGGGTCTTGAGGGTGTGTAGTTAGAGACCATTGACCGGAGGTAGGCGGGAGCGGTTCCCTTTGCCGCACGGTATGCTAGGTCGAGGGCCTTGAAGCGGATACGTGCAGCAATGGGGAGCCAGTGCAGGTCCCTAAGAAGTGGGGTGACATGGGCTGACTTCGGTAGGTTTGAGATCAGGCGGGCCGCTGCATTTTGAATGAGTTGAAGAGGCTTGGTGGCAGTGGCCGGGAGGCCAGCTAGCAGTGCGTTGCAGTAGTCGAGGCGGGAGATGACTGTTGATTGGACGAGGAGTTGGGTGGCTTCTTTTGTCAGGAAGGGGCGTATCCTTCTGACGTTGCTCAGGAGGAATCTGCAGGTTCTGGTTGTCGCTGCGATGTGAGCAGAGAAGTTCAACTGGTCGTCGAGGACAACACCAAGGTTCTTGGCGGTCGGCGACGCGGTCACAGCTGCATTCTCGACTGTGATGGAGAGGTCGGTCAGGGGGGTGGATTTGGCCGGCAGGTGGAGCAATTCTGTTTTGCTTAGGTTCAGTTTGAGGTGGTTGGTCGTCATCCAGGCGGAGATGTCGGACAGACAGGCCGAGATCCGCTCAGAGACGTGGATATCTGAGGGAGGGAAGGAGAGGAAGAGTTGAGTATCATCGGCATAACAATGATATGAGAAGCCATGAGATGTGATAATGTTACCCAGTGATTTAGTGTGGTCCACATTGCAGGCGACCAGTGGGAGGCATGGTCTAACAACGTTTGAGACAGGGGAGGGTAGAATTGGATAATACGAAAATGGGATGGGAGAAAAATAGAAAATGGGGAGAAAAAGTAGATAAAAAAAAATAAAAAATACAAAATGGTTAGGAAATGTTAGGTGTACGTAGTAGTTAGGGCTGCACGATTCTTGCTAAAATGTGAATCACGATTTTTCTCTAAGAATTGAGATCACGATTCTCTCGCATGATTCATATTTTTTTTCATTTAAAAAAGTTAAGTAATAATAAAAAAAGTGAATCGTCATAATTTAGAAATTAGATCGCATAGGTCTATGAATAGAGATCGCAATTTTTTTTCGATTAATCATGCAGCCCTAGTATGTAGTACCTACGTGCTGGTCACAGGAGTCTTCAATAACATTTGGATGGTAATCCATTTTGTGAATCGATTTGTTGAAACAACATCTTTGTTGGCAGACAGCTTAACGTTAGCAAGCTAAACATGCGTAGTGCGACCTGTGTAACGTTAAGTAACTTGGGTATCTACTTTTAGGCGAATTTTCTGAGAATATAGCTAGGGGTTAAGAGATTAAACAAGCACTTCATACTTCAAAAAAGTCTTCTTGCATGTCTCCACGGTGACCGTAGAATCTAAAAAACAGTAGAAAGATTTGTTTCCCAGATAACAGAAACCCCGGTCCTTTACACTGTTGTGTAAAACCTCTGGATTGAATTGATTCTGTATTCGGGACTCACCATCTAGGACTCATAATCTGTGTTTTTGGCAGTGAAAAGTAGTATTTCCACATCCTCGGTTTTAACAGTGCAAAGACAACTTTGTCTATTGATGATATGAGCCGAGCCCTGTGTGTGTCTCTGTTTGTCTGTATGTCTTTCTCTCTTTCTCTCTTTCATTGTCTCTCTCTGTCTCTTTTACTGTCTCTGTCTCTGTCTCTGTGTGTGTAGCTTCCTTTAGGGATGAGGAGCAGGGCATCATTCCCAGAGCAGTTGCAGAGATCTTCAAGCTGCTGGATGAGAACGACCTGACAGACTTCTCAGTCCGGGTCTCCTACCTGGAAGTCTACAAGGAGGAGTTCAGGGACCTGCTGGAGGTGGAGACGGCCAGCAAGGACATCCACATCAGAGAGGACAAGGGCAACATCGGTACAGAGCGGAGTCTTCATCTGGTCGTATACTGTATAACCCTTCATATTCTGTATAACTCTACTCTTCATCTGGTCGTATACTGTATAACCCTTCATATTCTGTATAACTCTACTCTTCATCTGGTCGTATACTGTATAACCCTTCATATTCTGTATAACTCCTCACTGAAGGCTTCAGATGCAAAGCACCTCTTAAGACCATCAATGACACTCACTCAACATAAGATAAGATATTCCTTTATTCATATATAATACCTTTAGGAATATTCAGGCATCATAGCAGCATGGGGGAGGGGAGGTACAGGTATGGGCAGGTGTAATAGTAGCAAGATGTAAATATAGGCAATAAAGTTATTTATCAGTTATATTATACGTTACAATAAATATAGGCAATTCAAGTTTTGGCTACTTTTCTTTACCATGGTATGTTTGGTATCATTCTTTTCAGCACAGTCTCACCTATATGACCTGACCGTTTTTCAAAAATAATATGACAGCCCTACTAGGGATGGGGCGGGCATCGATTTTCAAATATTCAATTACATTTTATAAAATCTAATAGTTTGATAGTTTATGGAAACGTTTTGTACATTTGCCATGTTTTTTCACTAAGTTCACACATTTCAAGCAATAACACACACACACACACCACTCTGCCCTCCGTGGAGGCAGCAGCTCACAGACGGCATGCGTTGTGGCCAACCCATTAGCTTCACATCTATGATGATGCGTGTCTTTTGTCCTCCGCAGTGCTGTGTGGGGTGAAGGAGTGTGAGGTGGAGGGTCTGGATGAGGTGCTCAGTCTGCTGGAGTCTGGGAACACAGCCAGACACACCGGAGCTACGCTGATGAACCCTCACTCCAGCCGCTCTCACACCATCTTTACCATGCTGATGGAGCAGCGGAGAGGAGGCCTCCGGCTGTACGGCAGCAACGCCGCCACCGTCCTCTCCTCCAAGTTCCACTTCGTAGACCTGGCTGGATCGGAGCGCATCCTGCGGACGGGGAACACCGGGGAGAGGCTGAAGGAGAGCATCCAGATCAACAGCGGCCTACTGGCGCTGGGCAACGTCATCGGCGCCCTGGGGGACCCCAAGAGGAGGGGCACCCACATACCCTACAGAGATTCCAAAATCACCAGGTACATATACGTACTTAATTGAAAACTATTAGGAATGTCTGTCGTCAGCTCCGGCATAATCCCAACAACCTAGACCGTGCCGCGTCACATATCTTATGCCGGTTACAGGTACATACCCTCACCTGCACCTTGTGTATACTGTTTACTTTGACTCATAGTATATATTCAGGTTACATTTTCGTTTCCCTTTTTTTTGTATCTATGTTTATTTATTTTATTGTAATATTATATAATAATATTATAACCGATAGGGCATACAGACCCTCATCTGCACCTTTGCATACACCGTTTATTTTTCCTCATATTTCTATATTCAGATCAAATTTTATTGCCTATATTTATGTCTTTCTTCTATTACTCATACCTGTACCCACCCCCATGCCGCTATGAAACCTGAATTTCCCCCAATGAGATCAATAAATGAATCTTATCTTATTTGATCTCATCGCATCTTATTATCTTTTATCTTATGTTATTTTATCTCATCCTATCTTATTTTATCTCATCTTAATTTATGACATCTTATCATATCAGTTTGATCTTTACAACAACTCGTCTAGGATCCTAAAAGACTCTCTGGGAGGAAACTCCAAGACTCTGATGATGGCCTGCATCAGCCCGTCCTCCGCGGACTTCGACGAGAGCCTGAACACGCTGAACTACGCGGCTCGCGCCCGGAACATTCAGAACCGAGCCACCGTCAACTGCCAGGGTGAGCTGGACCGGGTGGAGGGTCTGGAGCAGCAGATCAGGGCCCTGCGCAGAGCCCTGGAGAACCGCCAGCGCTCCGAGACCCGGATCATCGCTCACTCTGACTCAAACAGGAGGCCTCGGCTCGGAGAGGCAGAGATGAGTAGACTGCAGGCTCACAGCGCCCACTACAGGACATGCACCGACACCGCATACCGGTAGAGCCCTATGTAATCCGTTTTTATCTTTTCCTGTTTTCGGATATGAATATTCCTGTTTTCTGTTTTTTTTATTTTCCTGTTTTTGGATTTATCTGATTTAATATTTTTTCCTTTGGATTTAACCAAAAGAAAACTATACAAAATTATGTTTTTAACTAACTTTAATAACAGTACATCTGCAAACAGTGCCAGTGCAGTTCAGTGTTCAGTGCCAGTTCAGTTATGATTATTTTTTTCTTTTCAATTCAGTTCAGTTCAATGCAGTTCAACTGCCAGTGCAGTGCAATAACTAAATAATAATTAAATAGTTAATTCGGCATAATTATCCAAAATGGCCGTCTGGAGGCTCTAGTCAAAACAAATTACTTTTCCGGCTTATTCTACCCTATCCCTTTCTTGTTGCGATCAGCCCCCGCATGGGAGGTGACTGGTCCGTTTAGGACTGTTCATAACTGGACGTGGTCACTTGTCCGACTGGCTTGTCAAATGAAGCTTGTCGGATGTTTCGTCATATAACTCAAGACTGAAAGCATGCAATAGGTCGAGAGTGCTGGCGATTGAACGGCTGGAAGTTTAACTTTCCAACAATGTATTGAATGATCGGGAGAAACGCAGCCCAGAGCCGGCAGACGAGCGCAAAGTGCAGCGACGTGCGTGAGCATGCGTGACGGGCCGTCCGATGTTTAAGAGGTTAAAAGCTCTGGATGTATTATAATTTTTTTTATAAAGAGATAACTCTACATAAAATGTTATCTATAGCACCTTTTAATATGAAAATATTGTGATATGGTCTTCGCAAATCTTTGTAAAGAGAGTTGAAGAAGTCTGTGAAACTCATTGGTCTGGTGGAGATATTGCTCTGACCAACTCAAGAGCGCACTTTTGATTCGTATTAGCACTGCTGCCTTTCATTCTGTCAAGTGCAGGACTCCTTGTCTGAAACTGGGCAGAGGCCTTAAACAGAGGGGAAGCTATAGTCCTTGCAAGCGTGAAACTTTGAACATTGCAGATTTGTCAATTAAATAAACAAATAAATGTGTGGATCTGTCAAGGAACAGCCCTACTGACGAATGGTTGTAATCTGTGCTGCTCTCTCACCCTCCAGGTTGCTAGGTGATTTACAGAGCGAGGGAGCTCTGAGTTCAGAGCAGGGTCTGAGAGTGAAGGAGTGGCTGTGCTCCGTGGAGGAGGAGAGGAGCGTCCTGACCACCGCCTCGGGACCAGACAGCGGCATCGACAACAGCTCTACAGAGGACAGTGGCGTGTCGAGGAGGGGCAGGCCTGCTATTAAGAACCAGGTAAGACATGATACCTACACTAATAAACGTTAGCTCCATAAAGGACAGTGGCACGTTGAGGAGGGGCAGACCTGCTATTAAGAACCAGGTAAGACATGATACCAACACTAATAAACATTTTCCTTCTAAAATGCATAACTTTAGCTACTTGTGCCTAGCGTCCACACTATTCTGGAGTTTTCGGGCCCCTAAAATGGTAACTATTGAAGATGCTGCAGTGCTGGCCCTGTTTTCGTTTGAAGAATCCAGGGTTGCATTTTAGTGATGGACGGAGACTTTCGAAAACGATGATGCGGACAAAACACAGTCCCTGGACCACAGACAGCTACACCTAGGTGCTGCTACTGAACCTCAGTGCCTGGAGGACAGACGGCTACACCTAGGTGCTGCTACTGAACCTCAGTGCCTGGAGGACAGACGGCTACACCTAGGTGCTGCTACTGAACCTCAGTGCCTGGAGGACAGACAGCTACACCTAGGTGCTGCTACTGAACCTCAGTGCCTGGAGGACAGACAGCTACACCTAGGTGCTGCTACTGAACCTCAGTGCCTGGAGGACAGACAGCTACACCTAGGTGCTGCTACTGAACCTCAGTGCCTGGAGGACAGACGGCTACACCTAGGTGCTGCTACTGAACCTCAGTGCCTGGAGGACAGACGGCTACACCTAGGTGCTGCTGTACTGGAAGTAAACAAGAATGACATCATGAACAATGCTTAGAAACAATAGAACATATTGTTCTTCTGACATGACCATGGATAATCCATGATCGCCAGCCTGTTGATTCTTCTACTTTGGCCTGCAAGGGTCCAACTGGTTTGAAAAGCTCAACAAATACCATCGTCTCTTGAAGGAATGAGAACCAAGGCACTCGACTTATATTGGAAAAAAAACATAAAATGCCTTTATTTCATTGACAAGCTCTTAAATACAGAAATGTTTAATCATCTTCTGTCGAGGTGTCCTTGTGAAAGCGGCGTTTGTTGATTGCTGCAAAGGTGAACCAAGGTTGACGCACACAGGTGGTTATTATAAGATCGAGACAGTCAGATTTCAGAATATAACAAAGGATGGTTTATTCTAGTCACACAAGTAAAGGATTCCACCGCACGTGGTCTCATGCAGGAGAGGTATGCAGATGGAATGATGAGCAGCGGCCGACAGCAGGTTTTATACAAGTAAACTCCTTCCATAAAGTAGTTTCACTTTTGATACGTACTGACTACTGATTGATCAATTTAGTGATGAGGTAATGGTTGTTCACACCCAAAAGGCAGTTACCGTTGTGTCTGTAAAGGCTCAATCTCATCCAGTCAAACGTCCCTGAGATCCAGTTTGTTCTGGTATAGAATAAGATACATTTAAAACTGTTCTCAGGCCTTTTAGAGCCTTGAGGAACAATGCAGCTTTATATGGCCTGTACTCCCATCACAACAGATAGCAGCTACTTGTGATGGGAGCGCAGGTGTTCTGCACTCCCAGAATGAGGTATCTAGAATAATCACAGATAAGGTGTTCCAATGACTTCCAATGAGTGAGATTCATCCAAAACTGCTTTAAGGCACTATGAGGCCTGCACTCCCAGGATAGAGTGTTCTTCATTAAATCTTTACTGGGTGAGATTCACTCAGGTCGACTCCAGACTGAGGAATTCATGTCAATACCTTCACTTGAGCAAGACACTTAACCTCCTAACTGCTCCTGATGAGCAGCTCGGCACCTTGCATGGTCGCCTCCGCCGTCGGTATGTGAATGTGTGAGTGAATGTGAGACATAAGTCGATAATAGCTGTTATATAAATGCAGTCTATTCATAAGAGCCACTCTTTGACTCAATTTAACTTGAAACGCTGCTCTTTTATTTTGTATCCACCTTTTCTACTG
This sequence comes from Notolepis coatsorum, assembly GCF_963971535.1. Taxonomy (NCBI): domain Eukaryota; kingdom Metazoa; phylum Chordata; class Actinopteri; order Aulopiformes; family Paralepididae; genus Notolepis; species Notolepis coatsorum. The sequence continues at coordinate 101,345,491 of NC_140166.1, forward strand.
TTTTTCTCTGATTTTCTCCCATCCCAATTTAGTCGTTATGCCAATTCCCCCCTCCCCTTCCTGGTCGTTGCTCGCATGTGCCCCCTACTGGTCGGTCTAGGGAGTCCTGAAGTCTATCGGATGCTTCCTCCGTCACATAGGAGACAGCCAGCAACCTCTTTTCACCTGCCAGCGCGGACTCTCATTGGTCAGAAATGCTGCTCTTCTCAAACATAATCTTCTCAATACGTTGAGAGGTGTCTACCTGTTTGACTCTATGGAATATAGCACACTACTACACAGCCTTCCTGTATAGACAATAACATACAGTATGTATTCCACGCTTCCCAGTCCTACAACTCACCTCTTAACTCATTCAGTGCCAGGGGTCGCTGTTTACCTTACCGTTGAAATGCCATCGCCTTTTAACATGGGGATACGTGGCTGTGTTTGCAGGCCTAAAGCTATATTATATATTATAGCTATGGATCTAATAATATAGTCGATTTGTTTGAGTTTCTTCTGGTCAAGATGCAAAAAACAGATAATTTTTTCATTCATACATTCCTGTTTTATACCGTCGTGAATATGAGTGTAGTTCCAAAATGCTCCGTAATGGCCGGCAACGTGTATTCGTGTAAAAGTGTTATCGTTTCTTCCCTGGACTAGCTACTGTTCTCAAATCAAATTTAGGTTATCTGTATTATGTTTAATCATGGATGCATGAAAGGGGGGGGGGGGGGGGGCCCTCTGTGCTTTGATCGCAACCAACGGAACACACCACACACACGCACGCCCCGATCAGCATGAAGGAATTTTTGGATCAACGCAATATTGATACCATATAGTCCTTACCTTGACCAGGATCTGTCCCGAAAAGAATATTCCAATTATCTGATCGCCATTCCAAGTACTGATGTCGATTGTGTTGCCAACGTAATCCAGCACTGAACATGATCCGGGGGGGCCCGACCCTCGTCGATGCATGCGTTATAAGCGCTTGCCCTGCTTGAGTAGTTAGACCCCGCCCGCAAGCCGCAGAACGGCCCACACACCAAGCCACATAGTATCAAATGGAGTGCAATAGCGGCCGCAAGGCGTTAGGCGGCGGTATTGGACTTTTGCAATCTCAGACCCATCCCCAGTGATAACACACAGCTGTCTGCATGTTTATGAATGGAAATAGCGAATAAAAGAAATAACGATCATAATAACGAGTATACTCGTTGTTGGCGTCCAACGATTGGCGGGCTATAACGAGTATACTCGTCATTGGCAATTAACCGTCGTCAACTCGTCATTCCTCGCCATGCTTAATCTGCCAATGACGGATTACGACGTCATCGAGATCAATATTTCAAAAATCTGTCATGGCATTCATATTTCACCGACTGATCATTGACGGGTGCTGGGGATCTCCACTCAACTCTCCAACGGTTCAATATCGCCACCTGGTGGCCGATCGCCAAACCGGAAGTGGGGAAGTGGGGCAGGAAGTGCTTGGTGTCCCCCCTATTCCGTCCGCCACTTGCGATCGCTCGCGGGACGCCATCTTGACACACTGGATAATCGGTCGGTTGCCATAACTCAATAAACAACGTTATTTGGACGTATATATTATTATACAACCCGGAAATGGTTAGTCTAGATCAACATCCCATAATAGCGATCTTTCTGCTCCACGCTGATCACCCAACGGTCAGAGGAAGCTGCAGTGAGTTTCAGCGTGTTTGATTATTATTATCCATACAAACTGCTATGATCAACATATCACCCATACTACATGATTAATTTAATGTCGGACATTGCATTATAAACGACCCCCCTCACCAGCAGATGATGAGTCATGACGTTTAGGACCTTGTACAATTGAAATTTTTAATCTGACGTCAATCGTTAGAGAAAAAGAAACTTGAAGAACTTGAAACTTGAAGAAACTTGACTTGAATCGCTAGCAAACTGCATTTGATGATGTAATATATGCATAAATGGCTATATCTCACGTTCTATGAATTACTGCAGAAAACGATAAAAACATATTTATACTCTAGACCAGTGGTTCCCAACCTTTTTCCCCCCAGGGACCCCCAAACATCTCTGATGAAATTCGCGGACCCCCTCCTAATAAGATACCATAAAATACTTTTTTTTTTTTCATTTTAATAACAAACTGCTTATACACAGGCATATGCATCACAATTAGACCCACTATGCTTCTTTAACTTGTGCCTTCAATCAACAAATCTCATCTTGCACCATATGCATTTCAAAATGTTTGGCCAATATTCAAATCCAGTATTCATCCTCTCAAATCAGTCCCTAATGGTGAACGGTTTGCATTTATGGAACAAATCAATGCAACAAATTAAACTAAATATGAGACAGGAAATTCCAATCAGTAGCAGAGAGAATCTGTCCTAGCTGGGTTTAATACTTTTTTTTTGTCATTTTAATAACAAACTGCTTATACACAGGCATATGCATCATAATTAGACCCACTATGCTTCTTTGACTTGTGCCTTCAATCAACAAATCTAATCTTGCACCATATGTATTTCAAAATTTTGGCCAATATTCAAATCCTGTATTCATCCTCTCAAATCAGGCCCTAATGGTGAACGGTTTGCATTTATGTTGAATGAAGTAAGAATCCACTGCAGTAAAAATATCCTCACCTCGAGTGGTGGTAGTAAGGTTGACTGACATGAGAATGTCCTGCTTCAGATCCTCATTTTCGATATATTGCACATAAACGATGAGCACAGCCTCGTCTGCGACAGTTGTAGTTTCATCAAGTTGTATGGCAAATGGACCCTTTCTAAGCTTTTCTGACAGCTGCTGCTCGCAATCACTTGACATCTTATCAATTCGGTCTTTCACTACATTGTTCGAGAGTGGTACTGATTTTAGTTTATCCGCCACCTGTGGGCCGCACAGTTTCTAAACCATTTTGATGCAGGCTGGTTTGATGAGCTGCTCGCCAATATTGTGCGGTTTCTTTGCTTTTGCAATTAAAAGCGAACACTCAAAGGAGGCTTCGGTAGCCTTCTGTAAATCACTGCCACCCCTGCTCCACGCTACTCTAACATCAACAGGCTTGTTCGCCTTGAGAGACTGTTCTTTCCTCCGAAAAAAGTCCGGATCCTTCCCAACGGTTTCTGGGTGCTTAGACGCCTGATGTCTCTTCAGCTTGCTGGGCTTCAGGCTCGAGTTTGCCAACTTTTCTCCACAAATCACACACTCAGGTCGTTTGTCTGGTCCCTCAGTGAAGCCCATGGTGATGTAATTTTCGCGATTGCTGTAGGTCCTAACTTTTTTTGCAGATGAGCTGCCGTCATCTCCTTTTCGTGTGTCACACATTTTCGCCTCTGGCGGCTGACTGCAGACGAGCCGAGAAAGTTAACTAGCGTGCTAGGCTAGCTACAGAAAGTGATAGTCAACTGATTCGCGTTTTAGCGGCTACCCGGTAGCCTACTGTTAACGTTCAAAAATCATGTCTAGATGTTTATTTATTTATCTTTATTTTTTATTGTAGTGGAGAGACTATTCATGCTTCTGATGATAAAAATATGCTAATTAAATATTTCTCTGGAAAAAAAAAAGAAAAAATACCTCAAATCATCTGTGGTCTGGCGGACCCCCTGCGCCCCCTGGCGGACCCCCAGGGAGTCCGCGGACCCCAGGTTGGGAATCACTGCTCTAGACAGTATTTTTATATAAATGTGTGAATGAAAAAGTAAAACGTTCCTACACCCTGAACAATAGCTAATCGATGTTGAATGGGCCATAGTAATGTCAATTTAGCAATACAATTTAAAAAGTTATAGCCCTGCAAAGTAGGTGAACATATCCATAGACAAATAAAATACAGCTGGCAGAGAAGGGATTAGGACGAATCAAAGTGGTGGCGGAGAATGGGTTAAAGAGTTCATAATAAAACACAAGATACTCGTGTCCTAGCGGTGGCTGGGTGGCGCAGCGGACATTGCGCTCGTCACCAACGCAAGGGACACCGGGTTCGAATCCGGCTGTCGGCGTTGCCTCCGGCTTGGGCCGGCCGTCATACTAACTCAATTGGCAGAGTTAGCGGGTGGAAGTCGATGGGTGGTAATCTGGACGTTGTGGACAGCGACTCCTACAGGTTGGTTGGGGGACGCCTGCACAGCAGAGACAGGAAATGGCGGGGGGAGTGTGAGCCTCCCACACGTTACACCTCGCCAATGAGAGTCCGCGCTGGCAGGTGAAAAGATGTGACAGGCTGCCTCCTCGTGTATCGGAGGGGACACATGATGCAAGGCTAGTACAACCGGCCAGTTACGTAACCATTGACTACAGGAAGGCTCGTTATCTGGTCAATGTTACACAATAAGGAGACGGCAGCCAAAGTATCTAAATAAATAATATTTAATTTATAGTTACCATGGTTTCGTAACAAAAATGAACATCAAATAATAAACAAACAAACACAGAACTACACAGACCGGATCAGCACCAGACGGAAGGGATGACAGACTACTTATACACAAGGGAATGACGAGACAACACACACCTGGGGTAATGGTAATTGGGTACACCTGGGGGGAGAACAATAGGGACAGTTGTACAGTAAATGACCAAGTAAGGCTTTGTCAATATTCCAATGTACAGTGTAAAATGTGTGTGTGTCCCCTTCCCAACCCCCCCCCCCCCCCCCCCCCCACCTCCAATGTACAGCCCTCACCCAACCCACCCAACCCCACCCCACCCAACCAACCTCCTCCAATGTACAGTTTCTATGCCAAATGTATATACACTCCTTTTCTGGACACTTTTGTATCACAAACAGTACTGTATTTGCAAATCTGATATGTCATAAATGTATAGATGTAGCAGTACTGTCTATCTGTATGTCATGTATGTCATATATGTTATGATGAATTGAAAATGGGGGACCCTGATGTAAACAAGACGAAAGTCTTTCTCTGGTCTGCATCCCCTTAACAATTGTATGTATTGAGCTGTACTGTACTGTACCCATTCTGCAATCTGTTAATAAACTTTTCAATCAATCAATCAATCAAACTACACACCATGACAGATGACTACATCTAGACATGACAACTCACATTAGGAGCGCCTGATCAGGGCACAAACATACCCCCACATAACAGGGGGGCATATGTGAGCAACGTTCAAGACAGGGGAGGGGAGAATTGGCACAGCGAAATTGGGATGGGATAAAAATAGAGAAAAAGTGGATACAAAAAAGATACTTGTGTCCTAATGATGAGGATAAACGCTCAATGAAGAAACCCACTGCCTTCACCAAAAGAAAGTCTAACATGCCTATAAATACTTACTATGGAACTACACACTAATGACACCACAACCCAACGTGTAGATAGATGGATGCTACATATCCTACCACTTGACCCCTAATGGCACCACAACCCAACATGTAGATAGATAGATAATAATAACTTTATTTTTTTATAGGCATAAGAGAAAAAAGATAGAGGTAGCAAGGTAAGGTAAATCAGTGTTTCACATTAGGATCTAGCATCCTAATAGGCCTCTCTGTTTACAGTTTCATTCAGTAATACAAATAATACAAATAGAATAGACATAGTTTAAGAATAGGCTACAAATAATAAAATAGAACGGACATAAAATAGTTCATACAACAGGGTATTTAACATACAACAGAGCAGTGCATCAGAGCAGTGCATAGATGCTACATATCCTACCACTTTACCCCTAATGGCACCACAACCCAACATGTAGATAGATAGGCAGTGGGATGCCCACCACACCTTGAGAAGGCTCAACAGTTAGTTCCAGCATCCCAGAACCACCCCCTCCATGCTAGCTTCCACTTTTCCATGATATCCACCCACTAAACCTCCCTATGTTATCCTATGTAAAAAAATAAAACCATTCCTGATACCAATATCACACATGAAACGGCAACAACAGAGAAGAAAAGGAATACTCTTACCCATTGTTTACTTTGTCCCACAGCTGACATTATTTCTCCTCAACCAAATACACGTCCTTTCAATGCCTCTCCTGACATCTCATTTACCGCTTTTACCTGACAGGAGCCAGAGGCTGCAGGGGAGCGGTGGACCCATGGTAATGAGAACAAGAAGGACGGAGACAAGGAGGAGAGCATCTCTCAGCTTCAAGCTCAGGTCCAGCAGCTGGAGATGGAGAACACAGACTTCTTAGCAGCGCTGGAGGATGCTATGGAGCAGTACAAACAGCAGGTCAGACCAGCATCTCAATGTTAACATCCACCGTTCATCGGTTATCCATTCAAACTAAGGCTGGACGGTATAAATGGTGGAGAAAATACTTACCGTCTATCCTTCAAATGATACTGTGATATAAAGTTTAGACCATACCGTCCAGACAGCTGAAACCATCACAGTCAGGACAGACAGCTGAAACCATCACAGTCAGGACAGCTGAAACCACCACAGTCAGGACAGCTGAAACCACCACAGTCAGGACAGCTGAAACCACCAGTCAGGACAGATGAAACCACCACAGTCAGGACCGCTGAAACCATCACAGTCAGGACAGATGAAACCACCACAGTCAGGACAGCTGAAACCATCACAGTCGGGACAGCTGACACCACCACAGTCAGGACAGCTGAAACCACCACAGTCAGGACAGACAGCTGAAACCATCACAGTCAGGACAGCTAAAACCACCACAGTCAGGACAGCTGAAACCACCACAGTCAGGACAGCTGAAACCACCACAGTCAGGACCGCTGAAACCATCACAGTCAGGACAGATGAAACCACCACAGTCGGGACAGCTGAAATCACCACAGTCAGGACAGCTGAAACCACCACAGTCAGGACAGATGAAACCACCACAGTCAGGACCGCTGAAACCACCACAGTCAGGACAGATGAAACCACCACAGTCAGGACCGCTGAAACCATCACAGTCAGGACAGATGAAACCACCACAGTCAGGACCGCTGAAACCATCACAGTCAGGACAGCTGAAACCACCACAGTCAGGACAGCTGAAACCACCACAGTCAGGACAGATGAAACCACCACAGTCAGGACCGCTGAAACCATCACAGTCAGGACAGATGAAACCATCACAGTCAGGACAGCTGAAACCATCATAGTCAGGACAGATGAAACCACCACAGTCAGGACAGCTGAAACCATCATAGTCAGGACAGATGAAACCACCACAGTCAGGACAGCTGAAACCATCACAGTCAGGACGGATGAAACCACCACAGCCAGGACAGCTGAAACCATCACAGTCAGGACAGATGAAACCACCACAGTCAGGACAGCTGAAACCACCACAGTCAGGACAGCTGAAACCATCACAGTCAGGACAGATGAAACCACCACAGTCAGAAGAGCTGAAACCATCACAGTCAGGACAGATGAAACCACCACAGTCAGGACAGCTGAACCCAGGCATCACAGTCAGGACAGCTGAAACCACCACAGTCAGGACAGCTGAAACCTTCCCAATATTCCACTGTTGACTTCAATCAATATCTGAAATAAAAAAAAGACATGATGTAATCTACATTATGTAATCTACTGTGCCTATATTACTAACTACTATGCTAATATGTGACCCGGCACGGTCTAACCCGACTTGTTAAGGAGCTCACGATTCTCCAGAAAACCCCAAAATGTCGCGCTATTCAGAAAATGGTTGAAATTGATATATTGGCCATTTTAAGTGCTTTGTACATTTGTAAATACGTTAATTATTGTTCGATTGTAAGGCTGTTTTTCCATGCACTCTATTCAAAGAACTACAATGTCGAGGGGAGGGGCTGAGTTATGTTTCGGCGGGCGCAGTATCGATGAAATGAGTGGAGAGGAAACACACCATCAAAATCCATTCAGAAACAACGCGCCCAGTAATTTGTTGGGGGTGTGAAAATATGCCGAGAAACATTCATATCTTTGGAACCGTTTGTGTTCAATTGTATCTGAATCGGGAGATGATCTTTTCTTCGTCACAATTGAAATTGTATTTCTCGGTCGCACAAAAGCTGGCTGGCAGTCGCATTGAATAATCTACTCCAGTACGCGCTCCGAAAGTCTGTAAACTTGCGCATAACGGAGTATAGAGAGAAGGCTCTATAGCAGAGGTCCCCAACCATCGGGTCGCGGACCGGTACCTGGCCGTGGATCATTTGGTACCGGGCCGCAAAGAAAGAATAAAGTTGTTTTAAAGGAAATGTATTTTATTTTCATTGGTCTTCCAGGTATCTTACTTTGAAAAATGTCCACTTCCGCCTGTGCCTCACTCTTTTTTGTCAAATAAGTCTCCTGCCATAATGCTCCCCTTCGCGTAATTCACTCACAGCTCGCGCTGTGGTTGAGACGTGATTATAATCCGGTTTTTATGCACCTGAGTCTCTTTGGATAAAGGGTCAGCTAAATGAATAAATGTAAATCATTCTTCCTCTCAGAGTGATAAACTACAGGAGCAGCAGGAGCTGATATCTGAACTGCAGTGTCTGCTGTCAACACCAGGGGGCGCAGTGGGGCTGGGCCTCCACCTGAGACAACGGCCTCACACCGCCCCTCTGGGCTCCACGCGCATCACCCAGAACGGAGGCACGGCCAGACGGGTAAGGATAGCTAGAGTGCCTGTTCCCATACAGCAGGGCTATTCAACTAAATTGTTCAGGGGGCCACATTGTCAGAAACCCAAGGGGCCAGGGGCCAGACTGCCACGGCGCCTCCCCGTGCTATGAATATATGTACACTTGACACAACACGCAACCACATTTTCACAACTTTTATTTAAAGGGGAACTATTTTACTATTTCTTTCACTATTTGGGCACTTTTACACAATTCATGTGGGTTTATGGAACACATGTAATTTTCTTTTTTTTTAATTCATTGTTTTGTATTTCTAATCAAGTACTCAAAAACAGCATTTTTCTACCTCAAGATCTTAAGCGTTTTGAGCCTGGGCTCCAACCACAGTGGGAACTGTGTGGAAACTCAGCTGATTATCATGCAGCGGTGTCTCTCTGACATCACAAATCAGCACATTTTCAGATGACTCAGTTCAGTGAGGGAGAATATTGTGAGAGGAGAATTGGAAGAATGCGCCAATATGAGAATTAGAGACATAGATCATATTAATATAAGTCCACATAGCTAGGAAACAATGCTAAACACTGAAAAAGGCCATTTATAAGATAGTTCCCCTTTAACTACATTGCAAAAGTAGTATACTTTTCAAAAAAAAGTGCTTCATTTATGTGCCACATCTGCAACATCTCCTGCAAAAAGTGCTTCATTTATGACTGTGCAACAACTGCAACATCTCCTCTTCAACATTTCAATATAAAAATAAAATAAAAAACAAACAAGTGCATGATGTGCATCTGAACATTCTAACATCAACACTTGAACAAAAAAACACATTTATAGTGCAGCTGAGCTTATGAAAAAGTGCTTCATGTCTGTGCAACAACAGCAAATCACAGCATCTTATTAGCACTTATTGTCGACTCTTAACTCTCAAACATCAGGGGGGTGGGGGGCAGACAGGCCTAGCCTACATACACACATCTAATGAGAGCGATTGCACTTCTTTGACTGGGCAATGGCAGAGAAAGAGGGTTCATAGGAAGTGAGGGCTACCCGCAAACAGTGATGCAAATGCTCATTTGTCAAGGAGGCACGTTGCTTGTTTTAATGACATTCATGTGAGAGAAACTGGATTCACAGGTGTATGTTGAGCCAAACATTGTTAGCACAGATATTGCCAGCGTTTTTATGTTGGGGAATGTCTTGACATGAATACACTTTATCCAAAATGTTGTGGTGGATTCATTCTCAAGTGCCTGCTGCAGAGCAGATGATGCTTGCATGTCAATTATTTCAAGTTGCAGGAGACCTTCATCAATGTGAAGTGATGCAAGGAACTCTTGTCCTTTTGTGGAAATAGCAGCTACATTGGCAAATGGGTTGCTCACAAAATGCATCAATTCTCTGGACATGTCAAATTCATCAAATCGACTTGCAAAGTTTTCCCTCAATTTATCAATGAAATCTGTAATTAATTGAGTGACTTTTGGCTCAATTGTGCGTGTTAACGTTGACATGAAAAGAAAAAAGTAAAAAAAAAAAAAAAAATTAAATTTTTTTTTTTTTATTTTATTTTTATTATCATGTAATCTTTGGCGGGCCGGTCAGAATCATCCCGCGGGCCGGATCTGGCCCGCGGGCCGCCAGTTGAATAGCCCTGCCATACAGTCTTCATGTGGAATACTCTTACTAGTTACGGTGCTTGCCAGTATGACTTACTACCATAGTGTCTTTATACATGTATCATTGTACATATTAATACTACAACTCTGTACATACATCTGATTAGCACTATTAATCAGTAGTACTCATTCATATATTTTATACCCAGTTTAATCACCTGTACATTGTATATTGCTATTGCATTTTACTGTTACATTTGCGCTCTGGTTTGATGCCAAACTTCTTTTTGTTGTACTGTAATCTAATCTAATATCTTCTTTACACACTTGAGATATTGTGAAATTTATTCACAAAGTAAATCACAGGAATATTCCAATCAGATTTTGCTAGCATCTTTCTTGATAGATTAAGAAGGGTATATGATTGTCCATTTTGAGATAATGTGTCTGTCTGTGGATCCAGGCCAGTCCGGTGGGTTTTCTGGGTAACGGATCGTGTGATCACATGGAGCAGTATGATCATGGTCACAGTGACGACGTCCTGGCAGGAGATGAGATGAAAGACTCGGAGGAAGAAGACCTCTGTCATACCAGCCTGAACCTGGGAAGACGCAGGTATGCTACAGAATTTAACCACCTTGCCTTTCACTTCATGTTTAGAGAGATGTTTAACACGAGCAAGGCTGAATATATTGAGCCGTATACCTTGATTGACAATATAAAACCATTTTCTATGTGTCCATCAATAAATCTTCATAAGCATTCAAGACGGATCCATGAAGCAAAGAGCTGAGTGCTTAATGACACTGTGATGACTACATTATTCATTACCGTATCCCTGATGGCCTAAAGTCAACAAGTTATATATCTTTACGTGGTCTGTCAAATTGTCTTTAATTTCAAACCTTTATTTAAACTCTAAAGGCAGGTTTCCCTTCCCTTGAAATAAGCATAAAAGCATATAAAATCACACAGCATATAAAACACAACAATAATCCAACATGATGAGGCAAAAAGCAAGGATAACAACAGAGGGGAGAACCTGTTGGAGTTCATTCCATGAGCTAGAGGGGCATCATAGCTAAATGCAGATTTACCCTGTTCAAAGCAAACTTAGGCGACCTTAACCCTTTCAGTTCCACACTAGTACTACTACTACCAAAGGGTTAACCCGTTCACTGCGACAATACATACGCTTAACCCTTTCACTGCCACACGACAAATGGTTAACCCTTTCACAACCACACTACAGAAGGTTAACCCTTTCACTACCACACTACAGATGGTTAACCGTCTGTAGTGTGGTAGTGAAAGGTTAACCTTCTGTAGTGTGGTAGTGAAAGGGTTCAGGACCAGCCAGTCACTAGAACGGGTTCCATAGGTACCAAAATTCCATTCCAATACTGATGTAGTATAAGGAGGTAGCTTACCAGTAATGATGTAGTATAAGGAGGTAGCTCACCAGTAATGATGTAGTATAAGGAGGTAGCGTACCAGTAATGATGTAGTATAAGGAGGTAGCTCACCAGTAATGATGTAGTATAAGGAGGTAGCTTACCAGTAATGATGTAGTATAAGGAGATAGCTCACCAGTAATGATGTAGTATAAGGAGGTAGCGTACCAGTAATGATGTAGTATAAGGAGGTAGCTCACCAGTAATGATGTAGTATAAGGAGGTAGCTTACCAGTAATGATGTAGTATAAGGAGGTAGCCTACCAGTAAGGGCCTTAAAAATAGCCCCGTCAGAGAGGGCCAACCAACCTTCTCATAAAGGACATGATGTGTGAGTGTCGTATCTATCTATCTAATAGTGGTGAATCTGAGGGTGGTGTCTATACATTACATCACCATAGTCCAAGACTGATAGAAAACTGCTTTGACAACTAAACTTAAACCAAATCTTAACATTTGGTAATTTGGTAAAAACAACAGTTTGATTTGTATTGTTGAATATAGGCGTGGCCTACAGCATGATGCCTAGTTATAACTCACGGTAGGCTTGGATTGTCTTATAAAACTCAGTATGCAGCATGTCAGCGCCTCTATTCTGAACATGCATAGCGTATTTCCTCTAATGAGTTACAAGGAGTTGACCAGCTCGGGCTGGTTTGTTTCTACTTGTGTATGTAAGGCTCCTAATGTTGGCATCTCTCTCTCTCTCAGGCATGTGAATCTGTCTTGGACCAGAAGGGACATGCTGTTGGGAAGACCAACGGCTGGGGGCAGAGGGCTGCTGTCTCAACTGCCTGCTTCAGACCAGTTCTCTACGTCATTCTGCACCAGACAAGCATGTGAGTTAGGGATGGGCATGAGTAATCCATTACTCCAGTGCTCGCTGTTTCAACTCAAGTCCAGTGGTTTTTGAGGGTGCTCAATCTTTTTATTTAGTTCCCACCAAGTACGTCCACCAAAAGTGCTTGTTTTTTCCACTGAAACATAAAACTCGCTCTGAAATTCCACGAGGCGTGAGTTGTTGCAGGAAGTTGGAAGCTGTGGAGCATGGGTAGTACACTTAACGTTAGTGCAAAAAGTTTGTTAGCTTAGCGTTATCTAAAAGATAAAAACATGTTTGAGCATTTCCAAAATGTTGCCCACTTTGTGTAGTGTTCATAGACTAGTATTGATATGGACATGCCGTTCCATGAGCAGAGAGGCCTATTGCAGACAGTGGCGAATTCTCCTGGAAGCCAAGGGAAGCCTGGCTTGCCTAGAATTAAAAAATAATAAAAAAAAAAATTATAAAAAATTATTATTTATTTTCTTTTTTTAATAATTTACAATAATAAACAAATCATTATTTTTCATCTCTGTGTTATAATAATTTTCTCCCTCCTGGAGAAATTAACCAAACGAGCGAAACTGTGCCCACTCTCTCTAACACTTGGCACTGAGGCAGCCATCCTGCCCTGGAGGCTCACGAGATAAAGCTGTGAACGAGGTTAGGAGTAGGATGCCAGGCTGTTTTTTTTTGGTTTATTCATCCTATTACCTCATTATTAGCCAATAAGATTCGAGCTGGGTTGGGCTTAGCTCCTTAACACGCCCCCAGCTTGGTTCTCTAGGTAGGGGCAGAGTGACGCAGTCTGCGTAGGGGAATATATGCTAATTTCGCGTCTGGCCATAGTGGCCAATCAAATCACATTAACACTTTCAGTGCCACGAGGTGGCGCCAGAGTTAGCGCTTGAATGCCACCATCGGCGCCAATGTTATCGTTAATATCGCCTAATCTATGTTTTAAATTATGGCTATGTGTCTAATCTGCCCGTCGCTTATCAAAGAATCCTTTTCCAGTTAGTGCTGTCAAGGCAGATTGGTTTTTTATCGCTTCATTTCAGCTCAGAGGCTCCAGAATGAACTCTGTTAACCCCATCCATTTTTTATTGAGTCCATTCCAAAATCCCTTATGTCATCTGGGAGACGATAGGGGGCGCTTTTTTCCACATCTGATTGCCGGCGGCGCTCGGGTAGACTAGGGTAGGCTCGCGTGATGCAATATGATTTCAGATCGCTAAAAAAAAAAAATCTGAGAAATCTCGTGAGTGGCTTTCAACGAGATATTAATAATTCAGAGAAAACTCGTGAGTGGCATAGAACACCACAATTGTACACCACAGATACCACAAATTCTTCTATGAAAGAGAGACATCAAGAGGTTTTGTTTCAGATTTTTATCATCAATTACTAACGTCCTCGTATGAAACCCTCCATCTAGACTCAGTCTGGAGGAGGGATATACCAGACCTGGAGATAGATTTTGACTGGCAAGAAGCCTGGGCAAATGTTCGACTTGCATCAAGGAACCCGGACCATCAACAAATCAATCTTAACTATATTCACAGGACATACTTAACTCCTATAAGACTGAACAAAATGGGTCTTAAACAAGACCCCAAATGCTCCTTATGTACAAATGGGGACGAGGGGACATTTATGCACATGTACTGGGACTGCCCACCAGTTAAGATATTCTGGAAAGAAGTGACCCAGCAATTATCAAATCTCTTAACTCTGAATATACCTGTACACCCCTCTGTATTACTGCTGAATGATGTCTTTGAGTGTGCAGTACCTCCACAGCTAAAGAGATTGGTTTTATCTGGTATCACAGTGGCTAAAAAGCTGATAGCATCACGATGGTTTCAACCGGAAAAAATTTGCCGGAAGGTCTGGATTCTTACATATCTCGATGTGATTTATCAAGAAATATCTACAGCAAGAATTTTGGGTCTCAATGAATCCAAAATGACAATGTGGTTAGAAGTGGTGGAGAGAATAAAAGCTAGCATATAATGGTAGTGTCTGGTTAGGAACAAGTTATAATGGATGGATTATCCAATGGGGGGTCCGGGAGGGGGGGGTACGAGCTAGAGCATATGTGTGTAGGGTATTAGATAGCAGGTATTAGGGGTATATCCTGTATAAGACAATTAACTAAATGGTGATTTCATTGGATGTGCACTGTTAAGTAATGCTTGTATATCTTATCGTGTGTTGTCATGTTTGTTTATGTGTTTGTTTAAAAAATAATAAAAAAATAAAATACAAAAAAAGAAAGTGTTAAAAGCAAACGTGACCAAACGTCTTGGCCTCGCGAGATGAAGCACCACTTTGGCATAATTATGCAATGAAGCATATAGCACTTTATTAGCACTTATTTTTCGACCTTTACTGAGGACCAGCAGCCAGCACAGCACACCACTGTGGATATTATGATTTAACAAATCTATCTGTCCAAGAGGAGGACCACATTATTGACCAGGTAAGCACTGAGCAGCCTGACTAACTAACTTTCTAACTAACGTTGGTTATCAGGCAAGCTTGTAGACCCTTTCATGACTGCAATGCAAGCCAGGGGCTGGAATACGCAGTCACTTATTCCTCCATAGTAGCCAGGTTAATGTGCACCATCAAGCACTGCTTAAAAGCTAGCGGTGGGTCCAAAATATATCGGATATAAATGTCAAAGGTACCCAGCATTCCATTAGGGTTTCACACACACATGTGGTGGGGTTTGAAAGCTCGGTGTTGCTAATAAACATTTTAAATCATTTTTATAAACGAGTAAAACTGAGGCTGAGCTAGCCTTCGCTAAAATGGCTGCTTCCGCATTTTACAGTAGGAGCGCTCTGATGGCTGGGCACGCCGCGCACCAGACACGTGAAGAATGAATGAATGAATGAAAACTTTATTTAACAGATTGCAGAATGGGTACAAATTACAATACAGTACGGCTCAATACACACAATTATTAAGGGGATGCAGACTAGAGAAAGACGTTTGTCTTGTCTTGTTTGTCTAATAGACAGTCTCCTCCCCACCGCATGTATATATTCTCTCCCGGCCGTATGTATATTTCTCTCCCACCCACCCACCCCCTCCTAATGTACAGTCACCTCCCCATCATATATACTCTGTCAGGATCTATGGGTAACAGTACTGTATATTTGAATATCGTATATGTCACAAATGTAACAGTACTAAATACCTGTATGTCATGTATGTCCCTATGCCATAAATGTCATGATGTCTTGTATGTCATAAATGTCACTATGAATTGAAAATGGGGGACCCTGATGTAAACACGACAAACGTCTTTCTCTGGTCTGCATCCCCTTATAAAATTGTTTGTATTGAGCCGTACTGTATTGTACCCATTCTGCAATCTGTTAAATAAATAAAAATAAAGTTTGACTGGCCGCCGAGCCATACTGTACATGGTGACTGCTTGACTTAAATATAAAATAGATATATATAATAAAAAAAAATATTAATAAAAATATTTAACCCATTCTCTGCCACCACTTTGACCATCCTAAACCATCCTCTGCCAGCGCTATTTGTCTATGGAGATGTTCACCTTCTTTGCAGGGCTATAACTTTTTTAATTGTATTGCTAAATTGACATTACTATGGCCCATTCAACATCAATTATCTATCGTTCAGGATGTAGGAACGTTTTACTTTTTCATTCACACATTCATACTAAAATACCGTCTAGAGTATAAATATGTTTTTATCGTTTTCTGCAGTATTTCATAGAACGTGAGATATAGGCATAAATGCATATATTAGATTATCAAATGCAGTTTGATACCGATCCATGCTATATTAAAAATGTCAACTGTACATGGTCCTAAACGTCATGACTGATCATCTGCGGGTGAACGGGGGGGGGGGGGGGGGGGTCGTTTATAATTCAATGACCGACGTTAAATGATTTATGTAGTATGGGTGATATATTGATCAGAGCAGTTTGTATCGAAAATGATAAAGAAAAACGCTGAAACTCACGTCATTCTCCTCATAGCGTTGGGCGATGAGAGTGGAGCAAACAGATCCCAATTATGTGATGTTGATCGATGCGATCCATTTCCGGTTTGTATATTACTAATACACGTCCAAATCATGTTGATTATTGAGTTATGGCAAAGATCCATATCCACGGTGTCTGTATTGAGCCCCGGGACGATAAACGAGTGGCCGGACGAAATTAGGGGACGGACCGAGCTCCATCGGGCACTTCCGGTTTGGCAACTCGCCGATCGGCCACCAGGTGGCAGTATTGAAGTGTTGCAGAGTTGTGCTGGCTCAGACAGCATCAGCCAAGACTCCGTGGGTGAAATATGAATACCATGACGAAAATATGAAATATTGATCTCAAACACGCCTTACGGCATGGCGGCGAAACCGGCCTTAACACGTGATTGGCGGAGAATGGGTTAATAATTGTTTAAAAAAAAAAATACAAAAAATTGGCATCCCCTGTTATTTTACCCACGCCACGCCACTGCTTGCAGACAGAGTGGAGGTAGTGTAATTATTACAAATGGTAACTGACTGTTTTGACTGACAATTAAGCAATAATACACGAGAACCGGTGGAATATCATGAATATTGCCACGGGTGTGATGCGCCCGTAGAAAAAATATAGGATGAATACAGACAATTCTAGGGTATTTTATATCGATTTCAGTGAACTTTGCGTAGAAAAATAGTTGCTATGGAATTTCAAATGGAGTAGGCTATCAACCAGCTTGGCAACGCAATTGCTATGGAATTTCAAATGGAGTAGGCTATCAACCAGCTTGGCAACGCAAACGAATGACGTATTAGTCTAATCTAACGTACCCGTTAACTATAAACAAGTGGATAGATGTAGAGGACGGGCCTACATGTAACAGTATTCATAAAAACAGCATTATTAGACATGCCAATCCAACGAAAGATGAGTTGGATGCGCTGGAGGAAAGCCGCAATTAATCCTTCAACACCACCAATTCGATGGCCGCATTGAACTGGAACTGTCCGAGGTGCTGATGACTTTTTCCGACTTTCGCTTGCATTAGACTCCTCTATATCTATCCACTCATTTATAGTTAACGGGTAAGTTAAATCAAACGTAATGTTGTCCACGGAGTAGGTCATGTTGACAGTTTCCGTTTGATTAATGGCAGTTGAAACTTTCTACAACATTCTAAAGCCAGCGCAGTGGTATATTCATGGTGATTTAACCGTGAGTGTATCATGAATATACTCACGGCTTAGAATGCTCTCGACCAATCACAATGCTTGGTCGGACCTACATGTTGTATAATACGCATTAAGCATTGGGGATTCTCAAGCACTACTCAAGTAATTTATGCCCATCCCTAATGTGAGTCTGGGCCCTTTCTCACTCACTGCTCTGTGTCGAATCAGACCCGGCTCGCATCAGAAAAGGGTGTGTCTGTCT
Organism: Notolepis coatsorum; assembly: GCF_963971535.1. Classification (NCBI taxonomy): domain Eukaryota; kingdom Metazoa; phylum Chordata; class Actinopteri; order Aulopiformes; family Paralepididae; genus Notolepis; species Notolepis coatsorum. The sequence continues at coordinate 101,363,426 of NC_140166.1, forward strand.
GAGTGAGAACGCTGTCCCCCGTCCCCGCCCCCCGCTGATTCGTCCCCGGGGGCGCTGAACCTGGACCGCTGAAATAGGTGGTCTCAGGCGCGCACTAGTGGGGGCGGTTAGGCCTGGCAATTTTGTTTGCCATTGCTATGTCTATACATTGTTCGAATGCATTTATTTCTATTAGACCAGTGGTGCCCAACCAGTCGGCCGTGGTCGACCAGTAGATCAATGACATGTAATATAATTGCCACAAGCGATGGGATAATGTTAGCTTCTGAACAGGCTAGCTAACTAGCGTTAGCCGTTAGCCATTGCTGTATACTATACTTTCTTGTTCGAATGCATTTATTTCTATTAGACCAGTGGTGCCCAACCAGTCGGCCGTGGTCGACCAGTAGATCAATGACATGTAATATAATTGCCACAAGCGATGGGATAATGTTAGCTGGGTTATATTGACAAAGCTTGACAACAGAGGTTCAAATATAACTTCATATGTATTGGCAATTTGTTCATTATATCAGCATCCAGAGTCCGCAGTCGTGTTACTGTTAAGACATTCCTGTTTACATTTTCGAACGTGACATCATCGCCTACGGCAAGCGTAAACGCTCAAAAGGCAAACCGTAAACAGAACCCGAAGCGAACCAAGACTGCAGTGTGTACACAAACTAGAGGGGGGAGAGGGGGGGGGGGTTCGCACTCTGACCCGGAAGGAGGGCGGTACGCGACCGGAACGGACAGAATGAGTGAGTGAGAAAGGGCCCTAACAGCCTGATGAAGTTCTCAGAGTGGCTAAACTATTGGCTCTGTAAACCCACTAACTGAGTATATAAACCCCCCACATGTTGAGTTAGAGGTGGTTGCTGTCACTCCACCCTACAAACCTCTCCACCAGCACTCTATATTTGTCCTCATTGTTGTCTGTGATATTACTTACAATGGAGGAGTCATCTGAGAACTTCTGTTGTATCCCTAATGATCTGTTATCTCATCATTGTCATCTCTCTCTCATCTCTTTCTCTATCCACACAGCCAACTCCAGTGTTGGGGAGAGCTCTGCGAGGGAGAGCCTGATGGGCTTTGAGGCGGGTTCAGAGTGGGGCCTTCACCAGGCCCAGCAGAAGATCAGGGAGCTGTCCGTTACCATTCGCATGAAGGAGGAGCTCATCAAAGAGCTCATCAAGACCGGTAAACAACCCTAATCATCTCTTCAGATAACAGTACTATCATTTTGATCTTCTCTACAATCTCTTTGATCTTCTCTACTGTCTCTTTGATCTTCTCTCCAGATATCAGTACTATCACTTTGATCTTATCTACAATCTCTTTGATCTTCTCTACTATCTCTTTGATCTTCTCTCCAGATATCAGTACTATCACTTTGATCTTATCTACAATCTCTTTGATCTTCTCTACTATCTCTTTGATCTTCTCTCCAATCTCTTTGATCTTCTCTCCAGATATCAGTACTATCTCTTTGATCTTCTCTACTATCTATTTGTAAAAAAAAAAAAAAAAAAAAGCTTTCTTGTTGTTGATAGCATGTGTCCTGTGTCTGTAGGGAAGGACGCTCAGGCCCTGAACCGGCAGTACAGCCATAAGATCTCTGCCCTGGAGGCGGAGGCGGTTCAGGCGCGGCAGGAGCTGCAAGAGGCGCAGCGGCAGCTGCAGGACCTGGAGAGACAAGAGAGAGAGACCAGCGCTCCGGACAGGACCAGGACTCAGGAGTGTCGCAGGAAGATAGCCGCTGCCCAGAGCAAAGTCCAGGTCTGACTCCCCAGTGGATAAACGGCTTCAAGGGAATTGCATTGCTATGGGAACAGCTTGGGCTGCAGTTGATTTCCTGTTAACCCTTTTAAGCCCGATCGGAAACCGGGCCGAGATTTATTTAACCTCTTCCGCCCGTGTGGTCCGGGAGGGGACTGTCTGACAAAATTATTGTTTTTTTTTATTCAAGTATAAACATCATAACCATGTCACAACAGCAGTTATAATGTATATTATCATCAATACGTTAGTTTACCAATAGGTTTAAGTGTTATTAGATCGATTTTAGTTTTAGTTTTTGTGTTTTGATCGTGAGAGTTGGCCATTTTGAAAAGTTTACCGTCGGTAATTGTAGTAATTTTGGGGCCTTTTTGAAGCGGACATCCATAGCTTTCAATGAGTGTTGAAATTTTTCAAAACGACACTTCCCAAAGGCCTCTATGGGGCTTCAAGCAAATTACTTCTGTATGAATTTTTTTTATATCTCTTATTACTTGGGATAATATACCACAAAACTGAACACTATTGGCATATATTGGACCGCAGTTAGTTTGTCTTCCCTATTTTGAGCATTTAGCAACAATCAGATTTGAAATCAATTTCAAAATGGCGGCACTCTGGCAGGAAGAAGAAACCTACTGTACATACAGTAGATTTCATTATCTGTTCTTATGCACGCCTGGTGATACTAAATCCAAATTGAACTCGGTCATTTGAAAGATAAGATTTGGCACAATCCATAAATGTGTGAATTGGCTATAATAAGGTAATTTATAAGCCTGCTATTCTATATTCTATAATAATATTTCAAATTGCATTGGTCCGGATGGGACAATTCAGTACTGTATCTACAAAACCTTCTGTTTAATCTTCTTCCCTTCATTCATTTCCTTAGATTTGTACACGTGATCTCAAGAAGGTACTGAACGAGCTCAGTGGCAGTTTTTCATGTCTGGTAATTTTTAGCATGGTGTTATTCACTCAAAGATGCAAAGAAAAATCATAATTCATATTCTCCTTTGTTTCATCACAATTTAAGCAAGCCTAGTAATAGACACAATATCTCTGACACTGGGAATACATTCACTGAGGTCCATAGATGTCCCTAGATACCAAGAACATCAAATGGACCTTGTAGAAGTGGAGCAATATTCCATTTACTTAGGTATGTATTTTAGGCGGATTTTCAGAAAATAGGGCTCCGGGCTTAAGAGGTTAACCTTGTACTAATAGATCAATACAGTCTAACCCCATCAAAACAGCAGTCGAAGTGTATATTTTCAGCACTACTTTGTTTAGCAATGATTTTAAGAGCTATTAGCTAAATATGAGCTTATAAAAATCTCTGCGCATTGCATCGGAAATCGGATGATTTAGACTGTAGAACAGGAAGCACTCATGAAATAGTTTTTTGTATTTAATTTTTTTATTATTTTTTAAACAAACAAATAAACAAACATGACAACATAAAATTAGATATACAAGCATTAATTAACAGTGCACATCCAGTTAAATCACAATTTTTTAATAAATGTCTTATACAAGATATACACCTAATACCTGCTATCTAATACCCTACACACATATGCTCTCGCTCGCTCCCCCCCCCCGGGCCCCCCCTTGGATAATCCATCCATTGTCATTCGCTCCTAACCAGGGCGCGTGAATATTAAAGGCAACCAACTTGTGTTCGGCTTTTCTCTGATTGGCCCCGCCCCCACGCGCAGGCAAGCGCAGTCGTCCCACGTCCCAAATGAAATCCAAGGAGCGCAAGCGAGCGGCAGCGCGGGCAACCAACTTGTGTCAACCAACTTGTGTTCAGCTGCGGTAGCAGTGGAGCGCTATGAAATGCGCTGAACTAGAAAGCGTAACGTTATTATGTTTCGCGTCACTGTACACCAGATTCACTCGTGTATAAACAAAGCCCATACAGTTATGAAATGCGCTGAACTAGAAAGCGTAACATTATTATGTTTCGCGTCACTGTACATCACTTCAGCTCCAGCAGCAGCAGCAGCAGCAGCACCGTTGTACTACCAGATTCACTAGTGTATAAACAAAGCCCATACAGTTATGAAATGCGCTGAACTAGAAAGCGTAACATTATTATGTTTCGCGTCACTGTACATCACTTCAGCTCCAGCAGCAGCAGCACCGTTGTACTACCAGATTCACTAGTGTATAAACAAAGCCCATACAGTTATGAAATGCGCTGAACTAGAAAGCCTAACATTATTATGTTTCGCGTCACTGTACACCACTTCAGCTCCAGCAGCAGCAGCAGCAGCACCGTTGTACTACCAGATTCACTAGTGTATAAACAAAGCCCATACAGTTATGAAATGCGCTGAACTAGAAGCGTAACATTATGTTTCGCGTCACTGTACATCACTTCAGCTCCAGCAGCAGCAGCAGCACCGTTGTACTACCAGATTCACTAGTGTATAAACAAAGCCCATACAGTTATGAAATGCGCTGAACTAGAAAGCGTAACATTATTATGTTTTTCGCGTCACTGTACATCACTTCAGCTCCAGCAGCAGCAGCACCGTTGTACTACCAGATTCACTCGTGTATAAAAAAAAAAGCCCATACAGTTATGCTCATATTTTGGGCATATTTTCCCCGTACCTGGTTCAACTAAGTCGATCAAGAATCCCATTATCCAGATTCAATTAACCCGATGTTTGAATCCGGGATTTTCCTGTTCCTCGAAGGTGGATTCAGTCTCGTTCATTTGAACCAGACTTGAGACTCAGGATAATTGCGCGCGCCCGCCTCAGCTGAAAAGACAGCAAGTGTCGATAGCAGAAATCCTGATCTTCTAACGGCATTGATTGATTGATTTAAAACTTTATTAACAGATTGCAGAATGGGCGTGCCTGCTGGCAGTATAGGCTTATGGAATGAATAATCAAATGAGATCTTGCTAGCGAAAATAATTAGTTCAGCTCTTTCAGAATAACGATAAACAAGCCCAAATAGTATATCTAATTGATACGAATTATATCATGAGGATATCTGTATGTGCTTAGGTATTATGTACTATATAAATACATGGTTTCCAAAGAGAGGCTTGGAGGGAGGCTTGCAGTTACACTATTAATCAGGTTTTAATCTGTTTCAGGTCTAATCCATACATGCATTGAATTGATTACCATTTGGTTTATACCAGTGACACCTCATGTTCATCATCAGATAACAGTGCTTGAAAAGATAAATGCATTTTCTCAAATTCATTCATCAAAAACGTCAAAGGCTCATTCAATTTATCAAGTCACGTCATCAAATCCATCAAACAGCGCATCTCCTCATATATTTTAATCCCAGTTACAATATCACAATAACGTGTGACACTGTCACAGTGATACAATTAAATACTCCACAGATTCAGATTCCTCATAATTCATATCCACAATCCGCGCATAGACGCTTCAGCTTGAATGAAACGCATCCGGGTGCTCCGTTAAGCAAATACACAGCGAAGAATATTAAACTAATCAGAGCCAAACACCCGATAGGTTTCATTCATTAAAAATATCCCAGCGGGATTCACATTTGCAATGATCCGTTTAGTCCGTTAAATAACTGTCGCGACTCGCGAGCGCCGTATCCGTATAAATATGACGTGCATTATATAGGACAAAGTAAATTCATAGTGTAACTGAGGGGTACAATTCCCTGACTGTATTGATAAGTATGGTATCATTAAACCACTACCGCTTTATGTACTTTAACTACTGGCCATACAGTACACGATATCTAAATATGATGAACACTTTCCACAATGAAATCGGTTCCAGTCAAAGGTAATAATCAAATATTTAATGGAGCAAAAGGTACATAGAATATTTATCTTACATTTATCATTTGAATGCACTTGTAAGGCAAATGAGTACTCGTAGGCAAATCAACACTGAATGTCCAATCTCTGGTTCCGCAGGAAGCAAGTATACAACCTGGCTCTTAGGGAATTATAGCTATGGTACACTTAATGATATAGCGGGATATTCTGGAGGGGGTCCTCCCGGTTGTAAGCCGGTAGGGGGGGTAGGAGAGCCGTCGGTAGTAGACCGTCTGGTCAACGATATCTATGGAGACTTCAAGTACAGAAGACAGTGCAATAGACTCTTGATCCGCAGATGAATACACCTTGGTTCTCTTGTAGGCTGTAGCTCCACAATGAAGAAGAAGCTAGGCGACCTCAGTCTCTCTGAGCGCCGACTCAACTTGACTCCTCTCGGGGGTAAATCCAACACTCACAGGCGTCGGCGATTATCCGCTCCACAAATCACAGTACCAAAGCAAATATATATTCCAGCCGCATAGGGCTCAGCAGTCGTCGGGTAGGTAATCCAGTGTACATGTCCCTCGGTCCTCGCCTAGATCTCCTCGGATGAAAGCGCCATGTGGTCGGCCCAACCTGGATAAGACTCTAGATAACACGAGGAAGCGTTGGAGATGCTGGTCACTTTAGAACTCTAACCGCACGATGCACCATACACGATAGACTATTATTACTTGATAGAAATACGTCGCACTCGACGGTACAGTGCCAAACTCTGACAATTCAGTTATTAATTCGCACGAGGTCTCAATGCTATTCTAAGGCCAAACAGGCCATACTTCACCGCACGTCGTATCGTGGGTGAGGCTTCATGTTCTGTTACTAAGTTGGGAAGAAGGGTAAGGGACTTCTACATTTACTTGCGCCATATTTATATGCACGGTGAACAAATAGTGCCACTCTCATTTCGGTAGCCGTATCCCTGAGCGGAGCCGGGGCTAGTACGGACATGTCTTGTCGGTACCTTTGAACTTGACGCCAGGGGCTGGTCCCCTGGCGCCTGGTCCTTTGTCCAATAAGAGAATGAACTATTATGGGCTATAGTAGGCTAAAGGGATATTCCGTGTATATGTACAAGGAATATACAAGGGATATCAACGATATACAAATACTATTCAATATATATCCATAAATAAATATATATATTCGGTTTAATCTGATCCTTCGTAACAGCCGCCCCTAATTAGTCCCACCTAATTAGCTAAGCAGAGACAGATTAACCGCACTGTCCACTACTCAATGTCCGCTGTGAGGGTCAGTCAGTTCACAAAGTCATGGGGTCATGGTCGTCATCGATAGTATCGGGGAGCCTTGGCAGTTCTATTAGCCTCGCCACGGGTCGGGTGTAGGTCCGCCCTTGGACGAGCACTTCAGCTGCTCGGACCTTTCCGTCGGCACCGGTGATCACTTTGCTTACGCGGCCAGCCGGCCACATAGCTCGGGGTAGTGACTGGTCGATAATCATGACGACTGTTCCTTCTGTCAAATTGTCTCTCTCTTTTACCCATTTCTGGCGGGTCTGTAGAGACGGTAGGTAGTGGAGTAGGAAGCTTTTCCAAAACTTGTCGGCCAATACTTGACTGTACCTCCACATTCTTCGGCCGTTCGCTTCTTCAGGCCTGTACATTGTCTGTGGTAGCGCGGGGTCCAGCCGCCCCATCAAGAGTGTGTTGGGGGTGACTGGGTCGACATCTGCTACATCACTTGAGACGTAACCGAGGGGCTTTGAGTTCAATACTCCCTCGATCTCCGTGAGGACTGTCATTAAGACTTCTTCCGCCACGGTCTGGGCCCCAAGCACGGCGTACAGGGCTGTCTTTATAGAACGTACTTCTCGTTCCCAAGTTCCACCGAAGTGAGGTGCGTTCGGGGGATTAAACTGGAAGTCAATCTGGGATGGAGCGAGGTGGGTCTTAAGTTCTGGGCCCATAGCTTGGAAGCTCTCTCTCAGCTCTCTTTCTCCGCCTTTGAAGTTTGTCCCGTGATCAGACAATAATGTAGACGGTTTTCCTTTCCGTGATGTGAATTTTCGGAAGGCCATAAGGAATGAGTCTGTGCTCATGGTTGGAAGGAGTTCGATATGTATCGCTCTGGTGGTCATGCATTTGAATACAATACCCCACCGCTTCTCGGTTCCTCTTCCTTTCTTTATATACAGCGGGCCGAAACAGTCCATACCGGTGGAGTGAAAAGGCTTGTCGCCGAGTCGGAGGCGACAGGGAGGTAGGTCAGCCATCCGGGGTATACTGGGCTGGGCTCGCCACTTACGACAGTCTAGACAGGTTCGCTGGAAGCGCCGCACTGCTTCTCTCCCTTGCAGTATCCAATAACGACGTCTGATCTCCGCGAAGACTCTCTCTGCCCCTGCGTGGTGCACATCCTCGTCGTATTTCTTTATGATCAGTTCTGTGACCTTGTGTCGGCTGTTCAAGACTATCGGGTACTTGACGTCATCCGGTAAGTCTGGGGCTCTCCGCAGACGACCACCCACTCTGATGAGACTATGGGCGTCGCTCTCGGGGGCTAGGTGGAGCAGTCTGCTGTCTGATGGGACAGGCTTTGCTCCCTGTAGACAGCTCATCGGGGAACGAGTCTCTCTGGGCTCGTTGTAGTAGAAGAAGTTCTGCTTCTTCGTAGTCAGCTGCTGAAATGTCAGTCGTGGGCTGAACCTCTGGGTGGTGCCACAGAAATGTCTTTAGCTGCGCACTCTGTAGGGTGAGGCAATCGTCTATGTCGGGGTCTGTGGAGACGAGTGTGTTCAATCCACAGAACATAGGTTTCTTGTTTTCGGCCTCCTCTTTACTCGCCTCCCGTGGGGTGGGTGTAGGCCACTCTTCTTCGGGGAGCTTGAGAAACTCTGGTCCGTCACTGTAGAGGTTGTGACGGGTGAGGTCATCCAGGGACATTCCCCGGGTGATGACGTCAGCTGGGTTGTGTTTGGTGTCCACATACCTCCAGCTCGCTACTTCTGTTAACTCTTGAATCTCGGTGACTCTGACTCCCACGAAGACCTTGTATCTGCACGAATCAGACCGGATCCATGTGAGTACTGTCGTGGAGTCTGACCACAAGATTGTTCTTTGCACCGGGATGGTGAGTTCACGTTGGATTAACGTGGCGAGCTGCGCTCCTGCTAGGGCTGCGCAGAGCTCTAGACGCGGGATAGATTGTTGCTTTCGTGGGGCTATTCTTGAGCGAGCCAGGATGAAAGCAGTATGTATTTCTCCTCCCTCCTCTCGGGCACGCAAGTAGGCCACCGAACCGTAGGCTACTTCGGAGGCGTCGCTGAATACGTGCAGGTCCATCTTGCATGTCTCTGGCCTCACTGTGGGTGGGAAGTAGCTGCGGCGTATGTTAACACCTGGGAGTGAGCGGAGTTCCGTCTCCCACTCTCTCCATGTGGATGCAAGGTGTTCGGGTATGGGATCGTCCCAGCCCTGGTCCTTGTCCCATAGCGCTCTTACAATCATCTTTGCCCTGGTGGTGTAAGGTAGAATACATCCCAACGGGTCATATTGTCTGGCGAGTGTTCTGTATACACTCCGTCTGGTGGTCGGTATTGCCGTCGACCTTCCCTGCTCCTTGGTCAGGGGTTTGTGTCTATAATGGAGCGAGTCTGTTTTGAAGCGCCAGACTAGTCCTAGTGTCATTTCTTGGGCTTCTCCTGGGATGGTCGCCATCCAGGTGTCGCTGCCTTGTCCTCGGGGGAGAGGCTGCGCAATACTTGCGGGTCGCTGCTGGCCCACTGCCTGAGATCAAAGCCGCCTTTGATCAGGGAGGCGCGGAGCTTGAGTAGAAGAGCCTCGGCTTCTTCTGGCGTCGAGACGCTTTGTAAACAGTTGTCCACGTAGAAACTATTTGTCACACTTTGTCGGACCTCTTCATCTGCTGCTGGGTCCTCTGCGACGTGTTTTTGTAGTGCAAACGTAGCACAGCATGGGCTGCATGTGGTTCCGAAAGGGAGGACTTCCCATTGATAGATGGCTAGGTGCTCATCTCCGATCCTCTCTCTCCATAGGAACCGCAGCAGGGGCTTGTCCTCCTCCACTAGTCTCACCTGCAGGAACATCCCTTTGATGTCGCCGCTGATAGCCACCTTGTCCTGGCGGAAGCGTAGTAGCACGCCTAGTAGAGAGGGGCCGAGTGTTGGGCCGGGCAAGAGCTCTTTATTCAGATTTTGTGATCCGATCTGGTAGCTGCAGTTAAACACAATACGATCCTTGCCGTTGTGGTGGACCTTGTGGTGCGGCACGTACCATGATTCGGTCGTCTGATCGGCCTCTTTAATGTCAATTTTCCCTACCAGGGATTGTACTTTGATAGACAGGTCGTCTAGTGAGCGATTGTCCGTTGCTGGGGGTAGGCGGTCAATATGCCTTATCTCTTGTATTACGTAATCCCATATACGTCCATATCTTTGGTCTAGTGCTGCTAGAGCCGCGGTGTATGGGGTCGTAGAGGTGGCATAAGCTAGCGCTATGTTGTGCGCTCTGGGCACTTTCAGGTGCTTCAATAGGATAGCATACTTGTGGCGTTCATCAGCTACATCCACCATCATTGTCTCTAAGCACATCCGTAGCTCCGTGTACTGTGCTCGGTTCTCATGGGTGAAGTCTGGAAACGTCGGTGTGCCAATGTAGGACGCCGTGGATGGCTGGCACATCGGTGAGCGTTGGAAGAGAGGCCTCCTAGGCGAGTCTCCTCTTACGCCTCTCGGTGGGCTGGTACCGGCAGGGTACCATGGCCCGCTGGTCCAGGTGCTATTCCTCGGGACTGGTCGTGCGTCATGCTCACCCGTGAATAGAGTCGGGGGTCTGTAGCGCAGAGCCGCGGGGGTATAGCCTGGGCTGTACTGGACCTCCTGGTCCTGTGGAGTAATGTGCTGCTGTCGGGCTTGACTCTCCTCCTCTCCCTCTTCTTCCTCTGTCAGGTCATCTAGATCCTGTAGTCGTCTATTTAGCCTCTCCGCGGTGTACGCCGTTCCTTCCTTGTAGCTGGGTCTCACTGGGACCAGTCGGGGAAGGAGTTCGGAGGGGGGTATAGGCTCTCTCTGGTGGTCGGGCTCAGGGTCGCTTAATCGGTTAGGGGAGGGTGCCCTTGACCCGTGTCTTGACGAGGCCCTGGAACCCCTTGTGGAGGGAGGGGGTGTTGCCCTGGCGATCAGCTGCTCCATTAGCTGCGCTTGTAATCGGTCGCGCTCGGCTTCGCGCTTGGTGAGAGCGATGTCGCGCTCTGCTTCTCTTTGGGCACCGGCAGCGGCACGCTGGGTGTCGGCCCGGTCTCTTGCCATATTCTCTTCCGTCTGAAGGCGTCTCATCTCCAGACGTATACGCTCTTCGTCGCTCCGTTGCTGCGCTTGAATGCGTTCTCTTTCCATGGTAGAATGTTCGCGCTCACTAAGCGTCTGTGCTTGGAGCCGATCGCGCTCTGTGGAGGCTGCTAGGCTGGCGAGGAACGCCTGTGCCAGCATCTTGTCCGCCTCGCTGGGGGAAGACGCTGGTTGAGGTGATCCGCTCCTGGCAGTACTCGTTGGGGATGCGTTCTCCTGCGGGGAGTCCTGGAGCTCTATCTCCTCGGCGCTCTCCTCATCTTGTTCCGTGCAGAGTTCCATCTCTGGAGGGTTGTCTTCCTCCCGGAGCTCTCCGGAGACTACTTCTTCGGTCTTGGCGGGGGGTAAAGTCGTGTCAGTTCCCTCCTGGTCCCCACCGTGAGCTTGGTCAGTTACATTAGAACCCACTAGGGCCTCTGTGGTCGGGGTATCTTGGTTGATAGGGTCGGACATAATTTTACTTTCTACTTTTACCGCGTTTACCGTTTGTAGAAGGCTAGGTAGTATACTGGCAGCGTAATCCTCTAAGTACTGAGGTGGCTGCCGTCTACGCTGCGGGCGTTCTACTTTAGGAGGACCGTTTTGTGGAGTGTTCATCATAGGCCATTTCAATATTAATACCACTATATTAATATTACACTAATTACCCTCCGGCTCGAAGGACCAATTGTAACTGAGGGGTACAATTCCCTGACTGTATTGATAAGTATGGTATCATTAAACCACTACCGCTTTATGTACTTTAACTACTGGCCATACAGTACACGATATCTAAATATGATGAACACTTTCCACAATGAAATCGGTTCCAGTCAAAGGTAATAATCAAATATTTAATGGAGCAAAAGGTACATAGAATATTTATCTTACATTTATCATTTGAATGCACTTGTAAGGCAAATGAGTACTCGTAGGCAAATCAACACTGAATGTCCAATCTCTGGTTACGCAGGAAGCAAGTATACAACCTGGCTCTTAGGGAATTATAGCTATGGTACATTGTTACTCAGCTGATAGAGTTATACCCTTCTTGCTGTCTTGTCGCACAGAACTTGTAAGTCGCTTTGGATAAAAGCGTCAGCTAAATGACTAAATGTAAATGTACACTTAATGATATAGCGGGATATTCTGGAGGGGGTCCTCCCGGTTGTAAGCCGGTAGGGGGGGTAGGAGAGCCGTCGGTAGTAGACCGTCTGGTCAACGATATCTATGGAGACTTCAAGTACAGAAGACAGTGCAATAGACTCTTGATCCGCAGATGAATACACCTTGGTTCTCTTGTAGGCTGTAGCTCCACAATGAAGAAGAAGCTAGGCGACCTCAGTCTCTCTGAGCGCCGACTCAACTTGACTCCTCTCGGGGGTAAATCCAACACTCACAGGCGTCGGCGATTATCCGCTCCACAAATCACAGTACCAAAGCAAATATATATTCCAGCCGCATAGGGCTCAGCAGTCGTCGGGTAGGTAATCCAGTGTACATGTCCCTCGGTCCTCGCCTAGATCTCCTCGGATGAAAGCGCCATGTGGTCGGCCCAACCTGGATAAGACTCTAGATAACACGAGGAAGCGTTGGAGATGCTGGTCACTTTAGAACTCTAACCGCACGATGCACCATACACGATAGACTATTATTACTTGATAGAAATACGTCGCACTCGACGGTACAGTGCCAAACTCTGACAATTCAGTTATTAATTCGCACGAGGTCTCAATGCTATTCTAAGGCCAAACAGGCCATACTTCACCGCACGTCGTATCGTGGGTGAGGCTTCACGTTCTGTTACTAAGTTGGGAAGAAGGGTAAGGGACTTCTACATTTACTTGCGCCATATTTATATGCACGGTGAACAAATAGTGCCACTCTCATTTCGGTAGCCGTATCCCTGAGCGGAGCCGGGGCTAGTACGGACATGTCTCGTCGGTACCTTTGAACTTGACGCCAGGGGCTGGTCCCCTGGCGCCTGGTCCTTTGTCCAATAAGAGAATGAACTATTATGGGCTATAGTAGGCTAAAGGGATATTCCGTGTATATGTACAAGGAATATACAAGGGATATCAACGATATACAAATACTATTCAATATATATCCATAAATAAATATATATATTCGGTTTAATCTGATCCTTCGTAACACATAGGCTGAATATGATTTATTGTGAAAAATCAACATGCACTCTCTCAAAAAATATTGTTGTGCTGGGAATTGCTCCCCTTAATTGTCATCAGATCGTGCCACTGTCCTGATGAAGGCTGAATAGCCGAAACGTTGACGACAATAAAAGCAGAGAAAAAGTGAGTGCGGGAATTGTAAATTTTTTCATCTGATGAATATGATTTATTATCAGCGTTACTGCAGACCTATTATTTTACATTTCAAACGAAGCACAAAGACATAATTCAGAATGGCATAATGGGATCTAGACTGTGAGAAATATTTCAGGAAGGGAGCTGGGATTTCTTTGCGGGGGCGTGGCCATAGTTCATCCAGCTAACTGAACTTAACCCTGCCCTCGACCAGGTTCAAACTTTTTGATCTGTTGTCATAGTGATTTAGACAATCGAGCGTCGGGGAATGGAAATGTCTGGCTTAAGTCAAGCTATGCTGAAAATTATCCGGCTAACTCAGTTAGCCAGGTACGGGGAACGGGGCCCAGGCATTACAATTATATGCTAGCTTTTATTCTCTCCACCACTTCTGACCACAATGTAATTTTGGATTCACTGAGACCCAAAATTCTTGCTGTGGATATTTCTAGATAAATCACATCGAGATATGTAAGAATCCAGACCTTCCGGCAAATTTTTTCCGGTTGAAACCATCGTGATGCTATCAGCTTTTTAGCCGCTGTGATACCAGATAAAACCAATCTCTTTAGCTGTATAGGTACTGCACACTCAAAAACATCATTCAACAGTAATACAGAGGGGTGTACAGGTATATTCAGAGTTAAGAGACTCATGAAATTGTTGTAGTCCTAAGAAATAGGAGACCCAGGGCTTTCGATGGACGTCTAAATTTCATAAAACTACACTACCGAGCTCACACCAGCCATCGACAAAAAATATTTCTTACAAGCAATGACTGGAATATCGTGTCTATCTCACGGGTCGAACAAACCTCAACATTATTGCCATAAAATACAACGTATATTGTTTCTTTACCTTTCTGTGAAAAAACGCATCTCAATCCGGTGATTTTTGATGCAGCTATCACCATTATACAAAAGTAACTACTTAAAGTAGATTTCATTCACCGTCTTTGCTGCCCTCTATCGGGCGCCTGGTGGTACTAAAACCAGATTTATCTCGGTCAGGTTCTCATTCAGCGTCATCATGTTTTAATATCTCTGTCAGCTTCTCATTCAGCGTCATCATGTTTTAATATCTCTGTCAGGTTCTCATTCAGCGTCATCATGTTTTAATATCTCTCAGGTTCTCATTCAGCGTCATGTTTTAATATCTCTCAGGTTCTCATTCAGCGTCATCATGTTTTAATATCTCTGTCAGGTTCTCATTCAGCGTCATCATGTTTTAATATCTCTGTCAGGTTCTCATTCAGCGTCATCATGTTTTAATATCTCTGTCAGCTTCTCATTCAGCGTCATCATGTTTTAATATCTCTCAGGTTCTCATTCAGCGTCATCATGTTTTAATATCTCTGTCAGGTTCTCATTCAGCGTCATCATGTTTTAATATCTCTGTCAGGTTCTCATTCAGCGTCATCATGTTTTAATATCTCTCAGGTTCTCATTCAGCGTCATCATGTTTTAATATCTCTGTCAGGTTCTCATTCAGCGTCATCATGTTTTAATATCTCTGTCAGGTTCTCATTCAGCGTCATCATGTTTTAATATCTCTCAGGTTCTCATTCAGCGTCATCATGTTTTAATATCTCTCAGGTTCTCATTCAGCGTCATCATGTTTTAATATCTCTGTCAGGTTCTCATTCAGCGTCATCATGTTTTAATATCTCTCAGGTTCTCATTCAGCGTCATCATGTTTTAATATCTCTCAGGTTCTCATTCAGCGTCATCATGTTTTAATATCTCTCAGGTTCTCATTCAGCGTCATCATGTTTTAATATCTCTCAGGTTCTCATTCAGCGTCATCATGTTTTAATATCTCTCAGGTTCTCAGTCAGCGTCAGAGGGACACGGCCCGCCTTGCGTCTCTGTCTGCGCTGAGCGAGCGCCGCGTGTCTGAGTTGGAGCGCAGCGTTCAGAACATGAGGCAGCAGCAGGAGCAGCTGCAGAGACGTCTGCGTCAGGAGAGCCAGCAGAAACGACGCCTGGAGACAGAGATGCAGCGGAGGACGCACCGAGTCAAGGTGACGCGGCTGAGGAGACCATAGTAGTGCTGCTGGTGTGGTAACATCTAGGGGTGGACACGAGTCATGTCTTCTGAGCTTGAGTGCACGCATGAATTACTCGAGTAAGTGCTTGAGTAATTGTTTAGGGGAATCTATTTTTAGAATGCATCTTAAAGCACAAGGCAGCAGCAATAACGAGATACACACACGCTACCGATTTGATTGTGTCTCTGGCTGCCGGGCTCGGCTGGTTCTGGTGTGTAGGTGGAGGTTCTGTTTGATTGTGTCTCTGGGTGCCGTGCTCGGCTGGTTCTGGTGTGTAGGTGGAGGTTCTGTTTGATTGTGTCTCTGGCTGCCGGGCTCGGCTGGTTCTGGTGTGTAGCTGGAGGTTCTGTTGTGTCTCTGGGTGCTGGGCTCGGCTGGTTCTGGTGTGTAGGTGGAGGTTCTGTTGTGTCTCTGGGTGCCGGGCTCGGCTGGTTCTGTTTGAAGTTCTGTTTAACTCATGGTCTTCCCCGTTGCAGGAGCTGGAGATCAAGAACGAGCAGCAGCAGAAGATCCTGAGGATCAAGACGGAGGAGATCGCTGCCTTCCAGAAACAGAGACGTAGCGGCAGCAACGGTTCCCTCATCTCCCTGGAGGAGCAGCAGGTCCCACTCACTCTTTATCTTGACTCTTTACGCCAAGGGACAACCCTCTTTTACAGTGTGGTCCAGAATCACAGTCATCATTAAATCAGTCAATATATACAAAGTAAAAATAAATAAAACACGTGAAACAAGTAGGCAACATGTGAAATCTATAGTTAGTTACATATTTAGTAATGAAGCTAAAGAATCATCTAAATCTAGTTCCCAAATTCACTGCCCATGTTGAAGCATATCTCCCAATGTTATTGCCCCGTAAACAAAAGGGTATTTTAAATAATACGAGTAGTTGTAATAATAATTATAACAATAATAGTAATGATAATGGGGAATATATCTTCACTTAACACATTCCCGGCCATTCGGATCCGTCTAATCTCACTCTATGAGGCCAGCTTTTGTGCGTGAGGTTGTTTGTAGAGCTAAATCTATATTTTATATTATTGCTATGTGTCTATTGTCATTGTCAATTGACAGTATAAACCTTCCCTTCAATATACCATAAAGAAATAATTTTTTCATCAATACGTTCCCATTTTATAGCGTCGTGAATATGAACTATATACCAGATTGGTCTAGGGTAATTCCTGCAAAGCTAGTTATAGGGCGCTAAGCTAATAACGTTAAATCGATTGGCGTTTTGGCCCTACACAAGCTACAGTTAAAAATCTAAATGCATATGATTTGTATCATTGTCCACCATGAATGCATGAAGGGGGGGCGGGGGAAGTCGTTTCTGATTATTGATTACCAATAACGGCATTCGTTATTACAACAACATGCGCTGACGAGGCCTGGTCAGGCTGAAATTTATGTCAAATCGCTCTTACCTGTGGCCGGTTGGATTCCAAAAAGAATTTCCCAGTTATTGATTGCCATCTGGTAGATCGATATGTCCATTGGCTGATGCTATATTCCTTTACTGCATACTGAATTCGGCGTCTCAATAAGTATTCCAGGCGATCGGTTGAAGCCATAGCTTCAGGCTAACAGAAAAATTAACCCTGAATGGAAAAAAAGTGACACCAGGCCTGAAACTAGGGATGGGTACCTTTCACATTTGAACCGGTACCGGTACCTGTGAATCGATACCGGTACCCAACGGTACCTTTTTTCGGTACTTTAGTCTCTAAAAATTGTATCTACCTACCTCAGTTGTAAAAAAAATTATCCAAACTTCATATTTAATAAATAAATAATGTATTATTATTACTTTATTATTATTTACATCTTACTAATGTAAAGTATTTTACAACTGATTAAACAAACAAACAATCTAGCAGCAATGAACTACTCTGCTGCTGATTGAGTATTCTAGCAGTTATTTTTGCTCCACCCCCGCTTTGGAGAAGAGTAGACCCGCTCTGCGGTGTGTGTGGCTTGTTTACCGACGTCACATCCTCTACTCTTCTGTGAGTTGTGCCGGCTTGCACTGTAGCCCTAGGAGCTAACGTTATGTCCGACGGTTAGCTTAGCTAACGTCAGCTTAAGAACGTCAAATGGGTTACAAATATGTGAAACTATGGAAGGAGTAAGCCGACCGCTAAAAATAAAACTCACCGTGGCAGCGCGAGCACCAGCGTTTCCGTTAGAACATATTCGTGCCGGTCTGGGTGTCCTGCAAGATTTCTATCCCCGGACATATTCGAGAAATTCCGGTCAGAGTTTTAAACAGCGGTCTGTTATAATCACATTTTTATGAGCTAACGAATTCCGTTATATTGGACATTTGTATTAATTACATCAAGCGAAGAATGAGAAATTGATTTGCAGAATCAAATTATTATCTAAGTTAGTACGATACGCTAATCCAGCATCAAGCTCCCGCCCCGCAGGCTCACGCTGCAGCAACTGTCACACGCACCCCCAAATGAATCTCGAGTCGACATCGCTTCACCTCGTTGTATCGGACACGTCACACATATCATAATGTTCAACTTCACACACAGCAAACTGTAGTTGATCATCACATTGCCTCGTTTGCTAGCTCGTCGCCACATGCAGAGAGGACGAGCCACATGCGCGTAACGCATTTGTTGATTTCATTATAGCCTACATTTAGTTATAATCAATAATATGCATTACTATGTGAAACGGCAGTCAACCAACAGTTGCATATGATTAAAAAATGTCAACACCGTCTCTCGTTGTGCCTATCCGTTTTGTACCGGCTGCGAGAACAGCGGGTCGTGACTCGTCTGGTAACGGTTGGTTCGACTTTGATATCCCCATTGGAACAGGTGGACGTCTGCGAGGCTCGCAACGGTAGCAGCAGACTGGGGATGCTCTTTGTGGTTCAATCAATAAAGTGTACTTTGTGTACGTTCAATCAATGTTATCTCTCGTACATCATAGAGGCTAGACTATAATATCGCACCTCAACCAGGAGAATTTTACTTTCCACTCGGGCCTGAACGCTAGACATTTCTGTTTCTTTTCCGCGGGAGCCACCACCGGCATCAGCGGCCTCTGTGACTTCAAGTTCAGAAGACTCATCTTCGTTGTCATTATTATTAGACCTGCTTGTGCTTTGTTTCATGAAATATTTGTTAAGCTTAGCTTGTTTTGGCCATCTCTCTCTCTCTCTCGCTCGTATACCTGTTTGTCGTTATGGTGGCTGGCCAGACAGGCTCAAAAAAAGAAAGAAAAAAAATATTCACATCTGAGCGGCGCCATCCGCGCTTTATCAGAGTGAAGCAACAATGGCTGCGGTTACATGGTGACTTTTAATTCCGAATTATAACTTCGGAATCAAATCGGATGTAAAAAAAAATCATGCGAGTTTACATGTCAAATCTTAAGGCGAGACACGGCAGGTGAAAGACGTTATGAGGTACAGCCGTCTCGCGCTGAGAGCTTGTCACAAGCACCGAGCTCTCATTGGGCTGGTGCAGATTTCTGATAGCGTGATTGGTTCAGGTGCATCACATGCTCTGACATCCTGTTGCTGCGTTTACATGGACAGTTTATTTCCCTTTTCATTCGGAATTAATCAAATGTAATGATTGTTTCGTTCGTCGCATAGGCTATTTAATTTTAGCCTATTTTAATACAATTCAAATAATAAAATTGTGCTTAGAGGAATTATTTTCACCGGACATTAAGACCGGAGAGATTTAAATATTCGGACTTCAACATATTTTGCCGGTCAAATACCGGTAATTACCGGCTAACGGAAACGCTGGCGAGCACATAGCAAAAGAACGTTTTGAGATAGTGGTGTTTCAAGAGACTGGCTACAGTAATATGATGCTGGGCTGTAGTGATCAGTTGTTCCGTGTGGCGCAAGTATGTAAAAAAGAAAAACAGAAACAACACGTTTGTTATCTGTAGTAAATAAATGAAGCTGGAATCCATTTGTGACCATGAACAGAGCCAGTGTCCCAGATTCAATCTCCTCTCTAAAGACGCTCTGTGGCTAGGCTAACAGCCATGTCAGACAGAGCAGATGTGGAAATTGAGCTACACTTTCTAACAACCTGCCCACTACCAAGATAGATATCAGAGACATATACTCCCCAGTCCCCATGAATTGCAAACACCCAAAGAGAGTTTGAAAACATGTATTGTGCCTTAACGTGCGGTCAACAAAACGTGACATCATCGGATTAAAAAAAAAAAATTGCGCATAGTACCGAAAGTTGGCACCGGTGGATCTCACGTGAATCGATACTCTATAGTACCGACGTGTTTCGGTAGGTACCTTTTTTCATCGGATTTAAAAAAAAAAATTGCGCATAGTACCGAAAGTTGGCACCGGTGGATCTCACGTGAATCGATACTCTGTAGTACCGACGTGTTTCGGTAGGTACCTTTTTAAAAGTACCGAATTCGGTACCCATCCCTACCTGAAACAAGGATTGCTCCATTCTCGAGACAGCGCCACTACCAGGATCTGGCTGGTAATGCACTTTTCCGAATCCCAAAGGCATTTTCCAGCCAACATACAGCTCTGTGACATTGAGTAGGCTATTAAAATGGAATAAAAGCAAAAACGAGTCAATAACATATATATACGTGGTTGGCCCTTTAACACATTGAGTGCCGACCACGAGATTAGTCTGGTTAACTCGCCATGCGTTGAGTGCCAAGGCCCGAGAAAACTCTGGTTTTAATCGTTATTTATTTGATTAGCAATATCCATAAATTTTTCATCCATCCAGCCTGACGTTATCATTGGGAATGGGTCTGAGCTCGAAAAGGGCAAATACCGCCGCCTATCGTCTCCCAGATGGTATGGCACATCATTGGATTGGATTGGGTGGGGCTGTGCATCAGAAAAAAAGTCCGGTCCGGGGTTTTCCCTTCTCTGGCAAGCAGTATCTGTTACCACATTCACTGGGGAGGCTCGGAGCAGCTTTCGATTATGTGTTTTGGACTATAACGTTGGATCAATAAACGCGATCAATATTTGGAATGGCGATCAGGAATTGGATTAATCTTTTTGCAGAACATCTGATGTGAGGTAAGGACTCTTATGTTACCAGTTTTGGGTTAATCAGATGTTTTTTTCACAGCGATCACAACGTGTGTGTGTGCGTAACGTTAGCGCTAAGCACAGCATGGATAATCGATTTTTCAGCCCGCTTCTCTAGCGTGCATAAGTACACATATACTATCGATAATCTAGCATTTATTTGAAATTATTCATAAATCAGCCGAAAAATTACAACGTGTTTTGTGTATTCCACTAAAGAGCTATTATCGCGGCATTTCTCTGGAATTACTAGAAATCTCAAACTATACTCGTATTCAAAACGGTATAAAACGGAAATGTACCAATGAAAAAACAATCCGTTTTGTACATGTTGACTGCAAGCAAGTCATTGATAAGCGAGGGGTGTTTTAGACCCATAGCCATAATTTAAGATATAGTTTAAGCCTTCGCAAATTTCCCCGACCTCCCATTGACTTCCTTATTGGCACGGTAGCCCTAATATGGTCAAAGGGGCGTGGCACTGAATGTATTAACACATTAACTGCCACGGAGTTTGATCAGCTTATACCATTCTCTGCCAGCACTGTAAGTCTATGGAGATGTTCACCTTCTTTGCAGGGCTATAACCTTTTAAATTGTATTGCTAAATTGACATTACTATGGCCCATTCAACATCAATTATCTATCGTTCAGGATGTAGGAACGTTTTACTTTTTCATTCACACATTCATACTAAAATACCGTCCAGAGTATAAATATGTTTTTATCGTTTTCTGCTGTATTTCATAGAACGTGAGATATAGCCATAAATGCATATATTAGATGATCAAATGCAGTTTGATACCGATCAACGTTATATTAAAAATTTCACATGTACATGATCCTAAACGTCATGACTGGTCATCTGCTGGTGACCGGAGGGGGGGGGGGGGGGGGGGTCGTTTATAATGCAATGACCGACGTTAAATGATTCATGTAGTATGGGTGATATATAGATCAGAGCAGTTTGTATGGTTAATAATAATCAAAAACGCTGAAACTCACGGCAGCTTCCTCGTAGCGATGGGGGATGATACTGGAGCAAAAAGATCGCTATTATGGGATGTTGATCTAGGATTCTAGGTGATCCAGTTCCGGTTTGTATAATACTAATATACGTCCAATCATGTTGTTTATTGAGTTATGGCAACGGATCGATATGCACAGTGTCTGGATAGAGTCCCGCGAGCGATAGCGAGTGGCCGGACGGAATAGCGGACGGATGTAGGAACGTTTAACTTTTTCATTCACACATTCATACGAAAATACAGAGTATAAATATGTTTTTATCGTTTTCTGCAGTAATTCCTAGAACGTGAGATATAGGCATAAATGCATATATAGATTATCAAATGCCGTTTGGTTCCGATCCATGCTATATTAAAAATGTCAACTGTACATGGTCCTAAACGTTATGACTGATCATGCGCAGGGGGGGGGGGGGGTCGTTTATAATTCCGTGATCGTCGTTAAATGCTTCATGTAGTATGGGTGATATATAGATCAGAGCAGTTTGTATGGATAATAATAAACACTCACACTGAAAATAACGTTAGCCTCCTCTTACCGTTGGGCGATGACACTGGAGCAAAAAGATCCCAGTTATTTGATGGGGATCGAGTAGATCCATTTGCGGTTTGTATAATACTAATACACGCCCAAATCATGTAGATTATTGAGTTATGGCAGCGATCCATATCCACAGTGTGTGTCTTGAGTCCTGCGACTATGTGAGTGGCCGGACGGATTTAGGAGACGCACCGATATCCAACCGGCCACTTCCGGTTTGGCAACTCGCCGATCATCCACCAGGTGGCAGTATTGAAGCGTTGCAGAGTTGTGCCGAGTCCCACAGCATCAGACAACGCTCCGTGAGGGAAATATGAATACCATGGCGAAAATATGAAATATGATCAAAATAACGTTGTACGCCGTGATCTGGCAGAATTAGCATGAACTTGAAACCCGTCGTACGACGTTTTTGGCGCAGGAAGTGTTAAGCATGGAGCCCAATAACGTATATATACGTGGTTGGCCATGAAAGTGTTAATAAAATGTTTGTTTTGGATATTTAAATCCTTTATAATTTATTCATATTTTGAAGTTTTTTATTTTCAGTTTGGATGAGGCCTGTTGGTCATGATTATTACAAGCCTTCAATGTCACTGGTTAGATAAAAAAGTATGTACTTCATGGTGTGTGTGTGTCGCCTGTGAGTAGAAGATTGAGGAGCAGAAGCGTTGGTTGGATGAGGAGATGGAGAAGGTGCTGGACCAGAGGAAAGGCCTGGAGGACCTGGAGGGAGAGCTGACCAAACGAGAGGAGATCCTGGCCAAGAAGGAGGACCTCCTGCAGGAGCGCAGTGGACTTGAGACAAAGAGGCTTCGCTCCAGTCAGGTAATATAATAACACTATAATAACCCTCCAGTCAGGTAATAACACTATAATAACCCTCCAGTCAGGTAATAATACTATAATAACCCTCCAGTCAGGTAATAACACTATAATAACCCTCCAGTTGGGTAAAAACACTATAATAACCCTATAGTCAGGTAATAACCCTCCAGTTGGGTAATAACCCTCCAGTTGGGTAATAACTAGGGATGTCGGATATTATCGGCCTACCGATATTATCGGACGATATTGGCCTTAAAATGTGATATCGGAAATTATCTCTGTTTTCAAAAAAAAAAAAAAATTATTTAACCTTTATTTACCCAGGCAAGCAAGTAAGAACAAATTCTGATTGTATCTATTGTCAAAAGTATGCATAATGTTGTATTAATTCCACAACAAGAGATATGTAAGGGATAATGTATAGCTATACTCTGTCATTGTCGCAAAATAATTGACCGACACAGAGTTTAGAACACTGAGGCGCCTCGCCGAGGTGTTCTTTAAACGTAGTGAAGGTCAATTATTTTGCGACAATGACAGAGTATAGCTATACATTATCCCGCTTATTACATGGCTAACTTACTAACAATATACCTAATTCATTTTACACCATCGACAAGACGAGATCAAATGCAGACGCAGTTCTGTTCTGTCGCTCCGCTGTCATCGCCGGCAGCTTCGCCAGCAGCGGGCAGGTGTGTCTGATTGGCTGCACTGATGCAGTGTGTGTCAGTGGGCTTGATTGCTACAGCTGCGCACAGCGGTCATTATTGCTCTGCAGAGGTCCGTTATCGAGTAATAACGGACCTCTGACGAGCGCTATTGATACAATCAAGCATTTTGGCGAATGTTAAGACACCATGTAATAAGTAATGTTAATTACCTGAAATTACCCTGCATATATCGGTATCTGTTGATATCGGTATCGGAAATTAAGAGTAGGACTATATCGGTATCGGTAAAAAAAGCCAATATCGAACATCCCTAGTAATAACCCTCCAGTTTGGTAATACCGTATACTCTAGTCAGGTAATTATACTCTAGTCAGGTAATAATACTCTAGTCAGGTAATTATACTCTAGTCGGGTAATAATACTCTAGTCAGGTAATAATACTCTAGTCAGGTAATAATACTCTAGTCAGGTAATTATACTCTAGTCAGGTAATTATACTCTAGTCTGGTAATAATACTGTAGTCAGGTAATTATACTCTAGTCTGGTAATAACACTCCAGTCAAGTGTAGTATAGACATATTAGTAAGATAGGCAGTAGTGTAGTATAGACATATTAGTAAGATAGGCAGTAGTATAGTATATACATTAGTAAGTAGGCAGTAGTGTAGTATAGACATATTAGTAAGATAGGCAGTAGTATAGTATATACATTAGTAAGTAGGCAGTAGTGTAGTATAGACATTAGTAAGTAGGCAGTAGTGTAGTATATACATATTAGTAAGATAGGTAGTAGTGTAGTATAGACACTAGTAAGATAGGTAGTAGTGTAGTATAGACATTAGTAAGATAGGCAGTAGTGTAGTATATACATTAGTAAGATAGGTAGTAGTGTAGTATATACATTAGTAAGTAGGCAGTAGTGTAGTATATACATTAGTAAGTAGGCAGTAGTGTAGTATAGACATATTAGTAAGATAGGTAGTAGTGTAGTATAGACATTAGTAAGTAGGCAGTAGTGTAGTATATACATATTAGTAAGATAGGTAGTAGTGTAGTATAGACATTAGTAAGATAGGTAGTAGTGTAGTATATACATATTAGTAAGATAGGTAGTAGTGTAGTATATACATTAGTAAGATAGGCAGTAGTGTAGTATATACATATTAGTAAGATAGGTAGTAGTGTAGTATAGACATTAGTAAGATAGGCAGTAGTGTAGTATATACATATTAGTAAGATAGGCAGTAGTGTAGTATAGACATATTAGTAAGATAGGTAGTAGTGTAGTATATACATTAGTAAGATAGGCAGTAGTGTAGTATATACATATTAGTAAGATAGGTAGTAGTGTAGTATAGACATTAGTAAGATAGGCAGTAGTGTAGTATAGACATATTAGTAAGATAGACAGTAGTGTAGTATATACATTAGTAAGATAGACAGTAGTGTAGTATAGACATTAGTAAGATAGGCAGTAGTGTAGTATATACATTAGTAAGATAGGTAGTAGTGTAGTATAGACATATTAGTAAGATAGACAGTAGTGTAGTATAGACATTAGTAAGATAGGCAGTAGTGTAGTATAGACACTAGTAAGATAGGCAGCCCATGTCACCCCACTTCTTAGGGACCTGCACTGGCTCCCCATTGCTGCACGAATCCGCTTCAAGGCCCTTGACCTAGCATACCGTGCGGCAAAGGGAACTGCTCCCGCCTACCTCCGGTCAATGGTCTCTAACTACACACCCTCAAGACCCCTACGCTCTGCATCTTCTGGCCGCCTCAGACCTACTCCTATCCAAGCTCCGGGAGGGTCATCAAAGAGAAGTCGCCTATTCTCAGTCCTTGCCCCACAATGGTGGAATGAACTACCCACCCCAGTTAGGACAGCCGAAACACGTCCAATCTTTCGCCGTCGACTAAAGACTCACTTCTTCAACCATTATCTGAATTAAAAAAAAAAAAAAAAAATCTAACCCTAACTAACCATACTGTCATGCACTTGTCCTAATAAACTAACCTACACTGTAGCACTCAACAACTTTGATGAACATTGTTACTCAGCTGATAGAGTTGTGCTCTTCCTGATGGCTTGTCGTACAGAACTTGTAAGTCGCTTTGGATAAAAGCGTCAGCTAAATGACTAAATGTAAATGTAAATGTAGGCAGTAGTGTAGTACATATTAATACTACAACTATGTACTTGCATCTGATTAGCACTATTACTCAGTATATATTTTATATCCAGTTTAAGGGTGCGGTTACACCTTTCGTATCATTTTCGTATCGTCGTCATATGCGTTTCGCCGCGACGTCGTGCGCCTCGAGTCACACTTTCGTTTTCTTTTTCGTTTTTGTCACCCGAGCACACTGATGTAGTACACTGCCAAAGCAGTAGGTGGCAGTAGGTGGCAAACATGAAGGCAATTTCAACCAATCAGAACTTGAATGTGCCTGCAAAGCAAATGTCAACAAGGCGGCCACCATCTTTTGCCTAGTTACCCAATGCAGCAATTCTTTTTCAGCAAAGCCTAATAAAAGTGCAATAAACAAAACGGATACATTCACTGTGTGTTCTGCCTGTCATTTGTTGATGAAACAAAACTAACATCAACACAAGTGACCACCAAGAGCGGATAGTTTAGTCTAAAAAAAGATCGGTAGCATTATTAGCTGCATGCTAACGTCAATGGAGTATGCCATTATAACAATATAGCATTGTGGCTAGAAGCTAACGTTAGCTCACGCTACTTAGCCAGCACCAAACTGATGATATCGCGAGCTATCAGTAGTTAGATAACATTAGAGACAACGCTGTGTGTATTAAACAAAGGTGAATAGATGACTGGGCCATTTTGTTTAATGCTTGTTAAGTTGAAAGAGGAGCTCTGAGCTAACATGGTCTGAATCCTGATAGCTCACGTTAGCCAGCTGCTCATGCAATCGGTAATGCTAGCAGAATGAATGGATGTAAACTTTATTTAACATATTGCATATGGGTACAATACAATACGGCTCAATACAAACAATTGTTAAGGGAATGCAGACTGTTGTAGCTTGGACTGGGGTCCTTATAACAATAACTTGACAACACATGGTAGCTGAAGCTATTTGGGACACGGAGCTATGTCCCAAACACAAACACACACACACACTGTTGTCACCGGAAGGGCACGCAGATGGTATCTACTGCGCATGGGCGTTTTCGCAACAACGGCTCCGTGCAGACTACACGCTGTTGTCGACGCGTTTTTTTTGCGTTTCTCCAAAACGCAAACACAATTTTGCGTTTCAGCCGTATCCACAAAAAAAAGCCAAAAAAACGCATTTCTGTGTAATAGGGACATGAAACGTATTCAAAAACGTATAAAAAAAAACGCCAGGAATACACTAGTCTAACCATGGCCTAAATCACCTGTATCTAATCTGTATTTTATCTAATCTAATATAGAGAAACCCCTCTATTGTTATTCAATGTTACCCCCTCCCCCTCAACAACCCCCGGCCATCTCCTACAGGTAACCATCTGCATACCTGTCTCTCTGGTAGTAGCTCAGTGGGCTAATGCATGGGGTCTGTGATCAGATTATCGCGGGTTTCAAACCCCACTCTGGACAAATGTGTGTAATGAAAATGTATTGTGTGACTGGTGTGATCAGAGCCGGTGTCTGTCAGACCATAGACACATGTTTATACCACACCACAGAGCAGCAGGAGTGTGGAAGAGACTCGGACCACGTCAGCAGAGTGGCTGGACCAACATCAACTCCTACATTATAATGTTACTTACAATTTACTCATTTAGCTGAACGCTTTTATCCAAAGCCACTTAGAGATTGTGAACAACATGTCAACAGGAAGGGTACATCTCTGGCAGTCAGTGGTGGTGTTCATCAAATAATATAGAGCTTGGAGTGTTACACTCTGAGTGCATAGTAGTATAGACATATTAGTAAGATAGGCAGTAGTATAGACATATTAGTAAGATAGCCAGTAGTATAGACATATTAGTAAGATAGGCAGTAGTATAGACATTAGTAAGATGGGTAGTAGTGTAGTATAGACATTAGTAAGATAGGTAGTAGTGTAGTATAGACATTAGTAAGATGGGTAGTAGTGTAGTATAGACATTAGTAAGATAGGTAGTAGTGTAGTATAGACATTAGTAAGATAGGTAGTAGTGTAGTATACAGGCATTAAAGCGTTCGGTCTTGAGACTGAGTTCCGTCAATTTGATCCGGAGTTCCGTCAATTTGATTCGGAGTCTGACGGATTTGCCGTCAATTGGCTACCTGGTATAATATGATTTGTAGATGCATACAGATTGAAACTAAATTGAGCCAATCAGAGGCGTCAAATATCATGAAAAGGGCATTTTCTTCCTACCGCGGCTGTGCCAAGCAGAGTCATGGCGAGCAATAATGGCAGAACGCACGCAGCGACTCGAGAGACAGGATTGCGTTAATAGTTTGTCGTCGGAAATGTATAATAATCGCAATATACATTCAGACTGTTGGATCTAAATAAATGGATTTATGGACACATTTATGCCCGGACCACAAAGTTTATTGAAGGGTTAGCGGAGGCGTGACTGCTGTACCGGAGTCCGTCAGCCTGTTATATGGAAATGTAATAGTAGAAACGCATGTCTTATGACAGTCGCCTTTTTTGCAGCCCTCACGCGTCAATTCTCTCCTTGTTTACCGACGTAACATCCACCACCTGCTTGCACTAACGTTACGCATGCCTGCTATACCGATTAGCTAACGTTAGCATAATAACGTTAATGGAAGGAGTAAGCCGGCCACTAAAAGAAAACCCACCACGGTGTTCTCAGACGAAAAGGATGAGCGGCACCACCCAACAAAAGAAAGTTTCAAGAGCAATGGAAGTTTGAAGATAGCGGTGTTTCAAGAGACTGGCAGGCTACTGGGGGCTGTAGTGGTGAGTTAACTTGTTCCGTGTTCCGCAACTATGTCAAAAAGAAAAACAGAAACAACACGTTTGTCATTGTCGTGTTACTTCACAGTTCAAATACGTGAGTCCTCTGCTGTGGTTGTGAGTATCCTTTATTAGCTTAACTCCGTAGCAACATCACACAGGTGTATCTGTAGACAGTCTCCTCCCCACCATACATATATTTTCTCCCCGCCGTATGTATATTTTTTCTCCCACCCACCCACCCCCCCTAATGTACAGTCTCCTCCCCATCATATGTATATAATCTCTGTTAGGATCTATGGGTAACAGTACTGTATATTTGCATATCGTATATGTCACAAATGTAACATTACTATATACCTGTAGTATGTCATGTATGTCCCTATGCCATAAATGTTGTGTATGTCATAAATGTCACTATGAATTGAAAATGGGGGACCCTGATGTAAACAAGACAAACGTTTTTCTCTGGTCTGCATCCCCTTAACAATTGTGTGTATTGAGCCGTACTGTATTGTACCCATTCTGCAATCTGTTAAATATTGATTGATTGATTGATTGATTGTTATTAACAGATTGCAGAATGGGTACAATACAGTACAGCTCCATACGCACAATTGTTAAGGGGATGCAGACCAGAGAAAGACTTTCGTCTTGTTTACATCAGGGTCCCCCATTTTCAATTCATCATAACATATATGACACACATGACATGCAGATAGACAATACTGCTACATATATACATTCATGACATACCAGATTTACAAATACAGTATTGTTTGTGATACAATAAGAGTCTAAAAAAGAGAGTATATACATTTGACGAAGAAACTGTACATTGGAGGAGGTTGGGTAGGTTGGGTGGAGGGGGGCGGGGACTGTACATTGGAGGTGGTTGGGTAGGTGGGGGGGGGGGTAACTGTACATTGGATTATCGACGAAACCGAAACAAGTAGGCTCCCTTAAAACACTAACGCTAGTAAAAAAAAATTAAAAATACAGTGGAGGTTAAAATAAGAATGACTTGGCCTGAAAAAAGTTCAATCAGGAGATTTTCTTTTGCTTTAATCCCTGAGTATAGACATTAGTAAGATAGGTAGTAGTGTAGTATAGACATTAGTAAGATAGGTAGTAGTGTAGTATAGACATTAGTAAGTAGGCAGTAGTGTAGTATAGACATTAGTAAGATAGGCAGTAGTGTAGTATAGACATTAGTGTAGTATAGACATTAGTAAGTAGGCAGTAGTGTAGTATAGACATTAGTAAGTAGGCAGTAGTGTATAACTAATAATGCTCCAGTCAGGTGATAACTCTCTAGTCATGTGATAACTCTCTAGTCGGTTGATAACGCTCCAGTCAGGTGATCAGTGTTAATTTTGTCAGCTATTTTCATTTGAGTTTTAGTCTTGTAGACATGTGTCAAATGCTCCTTTTTCGTTTTCATCATATTTAGTCACCTTTTTATTTTTTGTTTATTCAGTTTTAGTCAACTATAGGTCTGAGCATTTTAGTCTTTGTTTAGTCTTTGTTTAGTCTTTTTGTAGTAAAGAATCTTGAATTTTGAATCTGTGAAAAGTTAACTTTTTAGTTACTTAATTTTTTTTATTTAATTGCTCCAAATAAATGCCCTGCTGCTCTAGTCGGGAGATACCTCTCTAGTCGGGAGATACCTCTCTAGTAGGGAGATACCTCTCTAGTAGGGAGATACCGCTCTAGTCGGGAGATACCGCTCTAGTCGGGAGATGAGATACCTCTCTAGTAGGGAGATACCGCTCTAGTCGGGAGATACCGCTCTAGTCGGGAGATACCTCTCTAGTAGGGAGATACCGCTCTAGTCGGGAGATACCGCTCTAGTCGGGAGATACCGCTCTAGTCGGGAGATGCCTCTCTAGTTGGGAGATGCCGCTCTAGTTGGGAGATACCGCTCTAGTCGGGAGATACCGCTCTAGTCGGGAGACAGGGAGCGAAATTAACTTTTTGACTCACCGGCCAGTGGCGGGTAGATGGGAAGAGTCTACCCGCCAAGCATATTTCTTACCTGCCAAATTTTTTTTGATTAAAAAAAAATATATATATATTTTATATAATTTTTTTTTTTTTAAATAAAATATATATTATATAATCATACTTGTAGTTGTATTATCTGCGAGACATCGCCACCACGCAATAAGTCAAAATGCTTGCTATCTGCAAACAGCTCCACTGTCTGTGTGTATACTTGAGTAGCCTCCAGCTCCAGCAAGGATTCTCCGGCCCTGCAGCTAGACCCTATATTCAGCTAGACCCTACATTCAGCATGCAAGGATTCTCCGGCGATGCAGCTGGACCCTATTTAACGTTACGGTTCTTTTGTCAAATCACATTCAACATGCCCTCAGCTAGAATACGCATTCAATCAATGTTATAAGACATTGATATCAGGAGCTATCTGTAGCTACTGCTAGCCCGGTAGATAACGTTAAGACAATTTAGTTTACTGGGACAGATGGATCTCGTGAGCTAGCTAAGCTAGCTAACGAGGGAACGGAGCACTCGAGTCGACTATTGCTGGAGCATTTGTTGATATCAGCAGCTATCAGTAGCTAGCCAGCTAGATACCGTTAGACAATGCCTCGTCATGTATTAAACTAAAAGTGAATAGTTGACTGGGTCATTGTTTAAACAGTAACGTTAGCTCATGGAGGTCCGATATAGACTAGAGCAGACAGAAGTAAACAAGCCAAATGAGAGCTTCCGATTAGTCATTTGCTTTCTTTCTCGTGAAACCAGTCACGTCACTCTACTGTGATTGGACCGTTGACTTGAGTGCAATGTGGGACTTGTAGTTTTTTAACGATCTCGCGGCGGAGAAAAAAAAGACGAGCGGCTATAATCTGTACTCTCACAAGAGTATCGTTATGAACTACACGTCTACACGCCACACGGCGGGCAGCCCTCTAAGTGTCATGCGCCAAAGGTAAAAACAGACCGCCCCTGGCGGGCGGCGGGCTTTAGTTTCGGTCCCTGTCGGGAGATACCGCTCTAGTCGGGAGATACCGCTCTAGTTGGGAGATACCTCTCTAGTCGGGAGATACCGCTCTAGTTGGGAGATACCTCTAGTCGGGAGATACCGCTCTAGTCGGGAGATACCGCTCTAATCGGGAGATACCGCTCTAGTTGGGAGATACTGCTCTAGTCGGGAGATACCACTCTAGTTGGGAGATACCGCTCTAGTCGGGAGATATCGCTCTAGTCGGGAGATACCGCTCTAGTTGGGAGATACCGCTCTAGTCGGGAGATACCGCTCTAGTTGGGAGATACCGCTCTAGTTGGGAGATACCGCTCTAGTTGGGAGATACCGCTCTAGTTGGGAGATACCGCTCTAGTCGGGAGATACCGCTCTAATCGGGAGATACCGCTCTAGTTGGGAGATACCGCTCTAGTCGGGAGATACCGCTCTAGTTGGGAGATACCGCTCTAGTTGGGAGATACCGCTCTAGTTGGGAGATACCGCTCTAATCGGGAGATACTGCTCTAGTCGGGTAATAACGCAGTGAGTTCATTTCACACCAGTGTGTATAGGAGCAGACGATGACCAACATGTCCTGGTCCCTCTACTGCAGGCCCTGAGCAAAGACCTGGTGACCCTGACGGGCCGCATCGACACTCTAGAGCAGGAGCTGAGTGAGAGGAACGGCCTGCTGCGCAGCGGAAGTGCCCAGGACTCCCAGCAGATCCGACAGGAGATCTCCAACCTGCGGCAGGAGAAGGACACGCTGCTCAAACAGAGAGTGGAGCTGGATGATAAACTGCGGCAGGGCAGCCTGCTCTCCCCTGAGGTCAGACGCGCGAGGCCAGGGCTTCATTTAGCAGCTTGTCCACCTGGAAACTCTCTTATTATGCTCATAGGAATTTAGTGTTTTCAGCGTTTTTTTGCAAAAGTGTTTCAAAACAGGTTTTCAATACTTCATTGTCTACCAACAGCAGGAACCACAACTAGCACTTTACTTGTATCTATTAACTGTCTAAGCAGTCAGGTGCTGCTGGGCAACAGAGAGCTGCTAGGTGGGCAGACTGCTTGATATTGTTAGTGAGATTGTGTAAGTAAATGAACCTTAGTTGTTATTGTTGGTGAGAATGTGTGAGTAAAGTAATCCTAGTTGTTATTGTTGGTGAGATTGTGTAAGTACATTAATCTTAGTTGTTATTGTTGGGGAGATTGTTCATTTTAGTTCTAATATATATTTACCCTTGCTCTTCTCTTTAATTTGAGTTATTATTATTGTTAGTAACTAAATACATTTGAGTTCTAATACATATTAACCCTTGCTCTTGGATGCTGTGCCACCAGGAGGAGCGGACCCTGTTCCAGCTGGACGAGGCCATCGAGGCTTTGGACGCAGCTATAGAGTACAAGAACGAGGCCATCACCCAGCGGCAGAGGCAGCTCAGGGCCTCCGCCAGCATGCTGTCCCAGTGGGAGATGAACCTCATGGCCAAACTCAGCTACTTGTCCGCCTCGGAAACCAGAGCTCTTCTGTGCAAGTACTTTGACAAGGTCCGTCCACTCGACGTCCTGGTGAATCTCTGCGTCACACTGTGTCTTCTAAAATGTCCGTGTCAGAGACACTTCCGTGCAAAAACGTATCGCGCAACATTCCCACTACTAAATGGCACCTTCCTAACGTTGCTGTTATACTATTATAAACACTGTGCTTTGTGTGCAGGTGGTGTGTCTGCGTGAGGAGGAGCGTAAGCTGCAGCTGGCCCTGGCGGACCTAGAGATGCGAGGAGAGGAGCAGGAGAGGCTGGTCCAGTGGCTGGAGAACGCTCTGGACCGAACGCAGCTGGACACAGACCGCCGGCTCACCCAGCAGCAGAAGGAGCACGAGCAGAGCGTCCAGCTGCTGCTACAGCAGTGTCGAGGTGGGCTTCATCGATAAAACACAGCCACGCAGACATGTTGTTTGTGGTTTGTATAGTATATAAACTGGACTTTTATCATGCAGTGACACACGCATGCGATGGGCGGCACACACAGGAACATACACATGCAATTTTTTGGGGTCGCCGATGAAATTGAGTCTCTGCGCTTGACCCATCCCGTTGTCCTTCCCCCCCAGGGGCAGCCGGGAGCAGATAAGGGCTGCGGCATGGGGCCGCGCCCCGCGGACCAACAAATTCTCCTGTCCGTCTTCGTCAGGGACGCGATAGCGTTAGCGATCTGTTGTGCATGTTTTTCCATTGGGTTTATCTTATCGGGAGGGGAAACCCTTGCGAGCACGGGAGAACTAGGGTGGCCAGACGTCACGCATTGCGCGTGATTGTACAGCATTTCTGTCTCTTTTCACGCGTCACGCAAATTGAGACCATATCCCGCATGATTGGTTGTCATCCGCGCTAACGTCCCCGCCCCCCCAGCCAATGTGAAGATCCTCTATGCGTCGCATAACGTTACTAGTATCTGGCCGCGAGTGACACCGCATCCTATGACAACAACAAGTCCCAACGCTGTCGCGCGCGGCGGGTCCGTTTCAGAGCCAGTTGTCCTTCCGCGCAACTTGGGATAAACAGATCAGTTCCATGCGCTGTTGTTATCTCCGCTGCTCGGCACGAGAGAAGACCGCTCGCTTGGTCGAAATTTGAAAAGGGGAAAACAATCCCAAACGGTTTAGATTGAAAACGAATAATAACAATAAAAAAGATGCAAGTAGCCGTTTGGTAACCTAACCACCCCCCGCACAAATCAGTGCAGGTGGAAGATAATCATATTCTTTATTATTGTGCCATTACTGCGGGGGGGGGGGGGGGTGTTCTTAGTCCAGGTTCTGTGGCGGCAGAGTAGAGGAGGGGAGAGGCTAGAGCTGGAAGAGAGTTCAGCTTCCTGACAGCCTGGTGTATGAAGCTGTCTTTCAGTCTGCTGGTCCTGCAGCTCGGAGGCTCCTCATTCTCCTCCCGGAGGGCAGGAGAGTGAAAAAGCGTTGTGAGGGTGGTCATTATTATACATTGTGTAGTCTGGGTGGTCATTTTATTTATTATTTATTTATTTTGAGTACTTAACACCCATTAGAGACAAAGGGAAAATAAAATAAATGAATAAGGGCAAAACATATTAGGCTTGTGGTCATTTGAATGAGGACAGTGGCGGATGAGCCTTGATTGAGGGGACAGGGACAGTCCACCAAAAAAAAGGAGGGGGGGGGGGTAGTCCCACATTGTCTCTCACAAACAGACCATTTGTCCCACATTTGGTTTATTGGGATCTGGTCACCCTAGGGAGAACATGCAAACTCCATACAGAAAGGCCCGGGAGATACCCCACCTGGGTACCTGGCAACGTGGAAACCAGGTCCCCAAGCGGTGAGGTGACAGTGTTAACCACTAGGGGTGGGACAATACATCGATCCAGATCGATATATCGATCTATTATCAATAATCAAATAGGATCGACGCAACGTAAAAAGATCGATTCATATTGCGATACTCTTATTTTGAAAATCCCCGCGAGTCATATCCGCCGGCGCCCAGTATTGTGAAACTCCGTGTAGACATTACAGCAGTGTTTGCGTCTGCTGTAAAGCACTCAGAGCGTCTATTTTGCGAGCCGATATAAGTCTGTGCAGTTTTTTCCCCGCAACGGGTCAAATGCATATAACAGGCGTTGCATCGTCGCCATTCCTTTATGCCAACGTCGCGTTAAATATCTAAATGAACGTCGCGTTGGCTGCTTAAAAGCTAAGCAGCTAACCGTGAGAGAGAACAGGAGAGGAGAGAGGGGACTTGGAAGGAGGAGGGGTGGGGGCTGTGGGGGACTGTGTGTGTGTGTGTCTGTGTGTGACGTTAAAGCTCAATATATAAAAACAAAAGTGAACAGGAGGTCTATTTGTATTAAAAACAATAGATTGTTTTTCATTTAAATGTCTGGAAGAGCTCAAAAATAAATACATCAATTGATATTTCCGTAGCCTTTTTTTAGTTGATCTAAATGTGACTGATTGTGTTAAATGGGCACATAATATCGCCTCATATCGATCGCAGGCACCTGAATTGAATCGTATCGTATCGTATCGTGGCAGACTTTGTGATATCGGCAAATATCGTATCGTTGTCCAAAGAATCGATATCGTATCGTATCGTGATGAAACTGGTGATTCCCACCCCTATTAACCACTACACCACCGTGCCGCCTGGGTAGTGTAGAGGTCTAAGCTGCTCCCCAAACTGACAGAGGAGACATGTGGTAGTCTACACCCTCATAAGACAAAGCGGGGCTCGCAACTCATTAGTAGTTCCAAGGTGTTTATTTGACAAAAAGGCAGATGCAACGTTTCGACCCTTCTGGTCTTCTTCAAGCATCTAGTAGTCTACACCCTCCCCAGACCAACAGAGGAGACATGTGGTAGTCTACACCCTCCCCAGACTGACAGAGGAGACATGTGGTAGTCTACACCCTCCCCAGACAGACAGAGGAGACATGTGGTAGTCTACACCCTCCCCAGACCCACAGAGGAGACATGTGGTAGTCTACACCCTCCCCAGACCCACAGAAGAGACATGTGGTAGTCTACACCCTCCCCAGACAGACAGAGGAGACATGTGGTAGTCTACACCCTCCCCAGACCCACAGAAGAGACATGTGGTAGTCTACACTAGGGCTGGGCGATATGACCAAAAACGTTATCGCGATAAAATTATAAAATTATTTTCATATAATTCGATATCGATAATTATCGTCGATATAATGTCCGTCAAGTTTAATTAACTTCTTATGCTGCTGCGAATGTCTCAAGTCGAGTTGATGTCGTCATCAGTCTGCGCACGTTAGCCGACAAGCGGAGTATCTCATGACAATAAATATGACACTAAAATACTCTCTTCCGCCACAATATATTGAAACGACGTCCACTGTATATCCCACACTACCATAAACGTGGCCTCAGAATTCAAAACACACACATACTCGGCACATAAATATATAAAACAGTGCCGTGCAAGCTAGTTATCCTAGCCAGCCTGTTGGTTCTAAGCGATGTATTCCATGACAATGTGCTAAATATGACACTAAAATACTCTCTTCCGCCACAATATATTGAAACGGCGTCCACTGTATATCCCACACTACCATACACGTGGCCTCAGAATTCAAAACACACACATACTCGGCACGTAAATATATAAAACAACGCCGTGCAAGCTAATTAGCCTAGCAAGCCTTGTTGTTGAGTGAGTCCTACCTCCTTCCGGGTCTCGGCCATCTCCTTCACTGATTGGTTGTTAGCTGTTGTGCGTAAGCACGTCATCACGTAACGCTGGTTGTTGTTAGTGAGTGTGTTGAGCCGAGGCTGAACGGAGCCAAGCTTGGAAAATCGATATATCGAAACTTTGCGACCACGTTTCATGTTTATTTCGAGGAAATAATTTATCGCGATAGTTATCGTTATCGTTTTATCGCCCAGCCCTAGTCTACACCCTCCCCAGACCAACAGAGGAGACATGTGGTAGTCTACACCCTCCCCAGACCAACAGAGGAGACATGCGGTAGTCTACACCCTCCCCAGACCCACAGGGGAGACATGTGGTAGTCTACACCCTCCCCAGACCAACAGGGGAGACATGTGGTAGTCTACACCCTCCCCAGACCCACAGGGGAGACATGTGGTAGTCTACACCCTCCCCAGACCAACAGAGGAGACATGTGGTAGTCTACACCCTCCCCAGACCCACAGAAGAGACATGTGGTAGTCTACACCCTCCCCAGACCAACAGAGGAGACATGTGGTCGTCTACACCCTCCCCAGACCCACAGAAGAGACATGTGGTAGTCTACACCCTCCCCAGACCAACAGAGGAGACATGTGGTAGTCTACACCCTCCCCAGACCCACAGGGGAGACATGTGGTAGTCTACACCCTCCCCAGACCCACAGAAGAGACATGTGGTAGTCTACACCCTCCCCAGACCCACAGAAGAGACATGTGGTAGTCTACACCCTCCCCAGACCAACAGAGGAGACATGTGGTAGTCTACACCCTCCCCAGACCCACAGGGGAGACATGTGGTAGTCTACACCCTCCCCAGACCCACAGAAGAGACATGTGGTAGTCTACACCAGCAGTAGTTGTATTCTCTCCTGATGTGTGTCCTTCCCTCACAGAGCAAATGGACGAGGGTCCAGCAGTAGTTGTATTCTCTCCTGATGTGTGTCCTTCCCTCACAGAGCAAATGGACGAGGGTCCAGCAGTAGTTGTATTCTCTCCTGAAGTGTGTCCTTCCCTCACAGAGCAAATGGACGAGGGTCTAGCAGTAGTTGTATTCTCTCCTGATGTGTGTGTCCTTCCCTCACAGAGCAAATGGACGAGGGTCTAGCAGGAAGACAGAGGCAGTATGAAGGATGGATACATAACCTCAGTACGGAGTTGAACCACTACAAGGCTGCCAACCTGGAGCTGAGCAACAGACTCAGGGAGCTGTTTGGCCAACCTGTGGAGCATGGCAAAGGTAATCATTGTAAGATAAGATATTCCTTTATTGATCCCTTGGGGGAATTCAGGCATCATAGCAGCATGGGGGGGGGGGGGGGTATGAGTCAGTGGCTGAATGTGCTCCTCATCTTGGATAGCTCCTCAGAAGGGGTGATAGGGGTTCTCCAGGATAGCAGCCAGCCTCCTTCTCATCCTCCTCTCTGCCACAACCTCTAGTTTGACCAGCTCGACTCCCACCACGGAGGTAGTCTTCCTCACCAGCTTGTTCAGTTGTGTATATTTTACTGATACCGTCTTAAAGGGGACATAATTATTATTTGAATGATACTGTCTGTCTTAACCTCTTAAGCCCTAGCTATATTTTCATAAGATTAGCCTAAAATACATAAGTAAATGGAAGATTGCTCCACTTCTACAAGGTCCATTTGCATGTACTTGGTATCTAGGGACATCTATGGATCTCAGGGAATCTATTCCCAGTGTCAGAAATGTTGTGTCTGTTACTAGGCTTGAGTAAATTGTAATGAACCAAAGGAGAATATAATTTTTCTATTAATTGTTTTACCTTTGACGGTGAATAACACCATGCTAACATTGACCATATGTGAACATTGACCACTGAGCTCATTCAGCACCTTCCTGAGGTCGTGTGTACAGAAGATCTAAGCAAATTAATAAAGGGCAGATGATTTACAGGGGGTTTTGTAGATACAGTACTGAATTTTGCCATCCGGACACATGCAATTTGAAATATGAATATAGAATATCAGGCCTATAAATTACCTTATACAAAAGGTAAGTCCGACCACGCATTGTGATTGGTCGAGAGCGTTCTAAGCCGTGAGTATATTCATGATACACTCACAGTTAAATCACCATGAATATACCACTGCGCTGGCTTTAGAATGTTGTAGAAAGTTTCAACTGCCATCAAAATGGTAACTGTCTGCATGTAACTGCAAAACGGTAACTTGACTGTCAACATGACCTACTCCACCGACAATAAATTCCATAGCAACGATACATCTTTAGGAACAATTTTTCTATGCCAAGTTCACTGAAATCAATATAAAAGACCCTAGAATTGTCTGTATTCATCCTATATTTTCCTGACGGTGCAACTTGCTATATAAAAGCAATAATACACTTGAACCAGTGGAATATCAGGAATATTGCCACTCTGTGATGTCTACGCCACTCGCCACTCGAGCTTCGCTCTCGTGGCTGCGGGCGCATCACAGCCGTGGCAATATTCCTGATATTCCACTTAATTATTATGGCCAAGTCACACATCTATGGATCGGGTCAAATCTCCCCTTTCCAATGGCAGAGTTCAATCTGGATTTAGTACCACCAGGTGCCCCTGACAGGGCAGCAAAAACCGTGAATGAAATCTACTGTAAGTACAGTTACCTTTTTATAATGTAAATATCTCCGCCATATCCTATTCCCTACCCCCTTTTCCTTTTTATTTGACCACTATGGGTAGTATAGATGTTTGTTAAGGGGATTGGGTTTCTTCAGTGATCACTTATCTTTATCATTAGGGCACAAGCATATTGTGTTTTATTATAAATATAATGTGTGCATATATCCCCTCTCTACTTCCCCATGTGGAATGCACCTGATTCCCTAAATGACATGCTGGTGCTCTAGTGTGACACCTAGTGGCTGAATGTTATCTATAGCACCTTTAAAACTCAAATGGTTGAAATGATAATGAACTGTCCTTCTGATCCGTGTCGTCTGACAGTGTTGCCACCTGAGAGCAGACCGGCGGGCGCCGGCAGCGTGGAGAGGCTGAGCCGAGGCCCGGAGGAGAACCAAGGAGGTCGAGGAGCAGGAGAACTGGAGAAGGCCCCCAGGTCCCGGGAGGAGATGAGGGAGCTGGTGAACACTCCCCTCCCGTCCACCTGGAGGCGCTCCTCTCTGCCCACAGAGGACCCCTGTGTCGTGGAGACGGGGGCGGGGCCCTGGGGAGGCACGCCCTCTCTGCCCTCTGTCAGGTCACGCAGAGAGTCCCGTCGATCCAGCCTTAACGTCGGACCACTAACCTCGAACAATGCGCTGATTGATGTGCGGAAAAACCCTCTTTAAAAGGAAATGTTTTGTTAATTGAAGTATTGTGTATTTGTTTTTATCGTCTGTATTCAGCTTTTGTATTTCTAGCTTTTATTTGACTTGCATATGCAGTTTTATGAATAAATATTGCCGGCCACTCATCTTTCTCACAAAGCACTTTTACACAGTCAGTCTGTACTGTATGTTCCCCATTTCCACAACAATGGATGTAGAATGTCCAGCTTTTGCTAAGCCATTGATTCTTATTTATTAATTAATCAAGGATTAGGTTTTCATCAAGTTGTATCATTCTGTTTTGATAATGTGTTTTATTTCTTCTGTAATCATGTATAGTTGACTAATGACCAACGTTTTATTCAAGTGTTAATCTACTGCTGTATTATTTCATGGTAACCTGCCCAAACAAAGAAAACACTTCTAATTGCATTGATCTGGCTTTTGTTGCAACTAGCAAGTATATCATTGCTGTTTTCCAGAGCATAAAATGTACTCAGCATTTTTAAGCTCTTTCAAATGTAGAATTTGTATTGCTGTCAAAAGTGGCCTCATGGTATAAGAGCCTGCTTGGTTTACATTTTTTCTTTTGGTGTGGTTTGGATTTGAGGGGTTGGTATTCCTGGCCACACCTCAGGTTCATAGAGGTCTAGAAATTCACAGTATAATGTATCGTCCCCACTAGCCAGGGTTTAGCTGTGTTGTGGTTTTGTCTCCACTAGCCAGGGTTTAGCTGTGTTGTGGTTTTGTCTCCACTAGCCAGGGTTTAGCCGTGCTGTGGCCTTGTCTCCACTAGCCAGGGTTTAGCCGTGCTGTGGCCTTGTCTCCACTAGCCAGGGTTTAGTCGTGCTGTGGCCTTGTCTCCACTAGCCAGGGTTTAGCCGTGCTGTGACCTTGTCTCCACTAGCCAGGGTTTAGCCGTGCTGTGGCCTTGTCTCCTCTAGCCAGGGTTTAGTCGTGCTGTGGCCTTGTCTCCACTAGCCAGGGTTTAGCCGTGCTGTGACCTTGTCTCCACTAGCCAGGGTTTAGCCGTGCTGTGGCCTTGTCTCCTCTAGCCAGGGTTTAGTCGTGCTGTGGCCTTGTCTCCAACCTGTCTGACACACAGTGAGTGTCTCCATTGTCTTTAGAACCTGGACAAACCTGGGTGGACACTGGCTGAGACAGTCTGTTCACAATCTGGCCAGACCTGTTTTAGCTTGTGTACCACAGCTGTTAACTTTGAAAGGTTGCCTACCAACTGGAGAGTTTACAAGAAACGCAATGGAGACACGAACCCAACCCCAGCCATGCTGAATATGGCTAATGGAGACACAAACCCAACCATACCATATACCATGCTAGACCTTCCTCCTTTCATAGTTTCCTTAGTTCTGATGGGACAACCCTTCCTTCTTTTATAGTTTCCTTGTTGTAGAACACTGGTATTCTGACGTGATGATGACCCTACCTTTTATATAATTTCCTTGGTGTAGAACGCTGGTGTTCTGACGTGATGAACCAATGATCTTGGTTCTGGCGTGATGAATCTTCCTTCTGTTATAGTTTCATTGTTATAGAACACTGGTATTCTGACGTGATGACCCTTCCTTCTGTTATAGTTTCATTGTTATAGAACACTGGTATTCTGACGTGATGACCCTTCCTCCTTTTATAGTTTCATTGTTATAGAACACTGGTATT
Source organism: Notolepis coatsorum (assembly GCF_963971535.1). Lineage (NCBI taxonomy): Eukaryota > Metazoa > Chordata > Actinopteri > Aulopiformes > Paralepididae > Notolepis > Notolepis coatsorum. Next base: position 101,405,025 of record NC_140166.1, read on the forward strand.
CTGACGTGATGACCCTTCCTTCTTTTATAGTTTCATTGTTATAGAACACTGGTATTCTGACGTGATGATCCTTCCTTCCTTTTATAGTTTCCTTGGTTTCTGACGTGATGACCCTTCCTTCGTTTATAGTTGCCTTGGTTCTGACGTGATGACCCTTCCTTCTTTTATAGTTGCCTTGGTTCTGACGTGATGACCATTCCTTCTTTTATAGTTGCCTTGGTTCTGACGTGATGACCATTCCTTCTTTTATAGTTGCCTTGGTTCTGACGTGATGACCATTCCTTCTTTTATAGTTTCCTTGGTTCTGACGTGATGACCCTTCCTTCTTCATACTTTAATATCTAAACTCATGCCGATAGACTGATTTTTAAAAGTCTACACGTTAGCAGGAAACTTTACTCCACATAGATCCCTCCCTCGTATTATGTAGATGCCTCCCTTGTTACATAATGTAGATCCCTCCCTCTACTGGAGTTACATGGAGTAGGAATGTTTTCTAACTCTGATTTTAAAGGAAAAGTCTGCTTTTGGCCGTTTCCAATTGTTTTGTTTTCATGGTCTGAGGTGAGATCTTTTTAATGAAAGATCTGACATGAGTACACAGTGTATCTAAACACCTTGTTGAAAAAAAACAGCAAGTTTGATATACTGTACTAGATATACTAGATATGCATTAAATGCATTGACTGCAGTCAAATGTAACTATTACATCACCAATAATGTTTTAGTCGCAGGTGCAGTCATAGATTATTATGCTGCTTGTATCATACAAGATGTCCACTAGATGGCACCAGAAGACGGCTATACCAAGGACTAGTTACAGTACTAGCTCCACAGGGAGGAAGAAGCTGATGGGCTTCCACTGATCACCTGACAATAATAGCACTAAATACCAATAGGTGCTCATTTAGTGATAATCACCTGTATTTTATTACAATCATCCTTTCTCTTGAACTGTGACCTAATATGAATGTGAGTGGATAGTCCCGGTCAATTACAGCTGTCTTTCCCAAGCGTCCATTATCACCACATGACTGATCATTTAACTCGTATTGGTTAATAATAAATATAAATGATTGCTTTATGAGCAGCACGAGCGATAAGCACGAATGACATCCTCCTCACCTCTATCGCAAGGTAAAACACGGCCACTGGCAACCATAGCAACTCATCTGATCAAATGTCCCTGGAAGAATCAAATCAGCACTAGATGAGATGAATACCCTGCTAACATCGAAAAGGGCATAGATTGTACAGACGCTGCCATACCATCTCTCAGAATATAGCCGGAATCTTAACCAGCCAATGGCATGGTAAAAGCTATAAACACACCATCAAATAGGCCTACACCGCGTGCTGTTTAAAAATATTTTTATTGGGTTTTACAGTACACAAGTCAGGTTTTCATTGCAGTCAATTATTTTTAGTTCCTTTTCTCCACAAGTGTACACAAGTATACCCACATATCCCCTCCACTTTTCTCTCTCAGCATCTTTAAGCCCACTTTGACTGTTATCATATATAAATAATACATACATTCAATGGTACCTCCAGTAAGATAACTCGTACATAGATCAAAATAAGTGAATTAATTTTTTTAATAAATGACATCTTTACAACACCTTCAATGGCGTGCCTCTGCTCTTCCCCGCGTGCTGTTAACCTCAAAGTTATCAAGGTCAGCCAAAGCAGATCTCTCATGACGTAGAAGTCCAACAAAAAAAAAATTTGCCCTCCTAAATGTCAGATCTCTGTATAATAAAACCTTTTAAGTTAACACAATAATGGGTGGCGCAGCGGATATTGCGCTCGTCACCAATGCAAGAGACACCGGGTTCGAATCCGGCTGTCGGCGTTGCCTCAGGCTTGGGCCGGCCATCATACTAACTCAATTGGCAGAGGTAGCGGGTGGGAAGTCGAAGGGTGGTAGTCTGGTCGTTGTGAACAGCGACTCCTACAGGTCGGTTGGGGCGCCTGCACAGCAAAGTCAGGAAAATGGCAGGGGGCAGTGTGAGCCTCCTACACGTTACTCCTCACCAAATGAGAGTCCGCGCTGGCAGGTGAAAATATGTGACAGGCTGCCTCCACATGTATCGGAGGGACATGTGATGCAAGGCTTCTATCCTCCCTACAACCGGCCAGTGGGGGGCATATGCGAGCAACGATCAGGGGAGGGAGAATTGGCACGAGAGGTAAATTGGGATGGGGAGAAAAAAATCACAGAAAAAGGAGGAGAAAAAGTAGGTAAAAAAAGGTTAACACAATAATTGCCAAAAACGAGTATACTTGTTATTGCCCACCATGCGAATATCGCCAAAAACGAGTTAACTCATTTTTGGGATCGTTATTTCGTTTATTCGCTATATCTATTCATAATTCATGTCTGTAGACCCTGGTGAATGTGTCTGAGCTGGCAGACTGTCAACACCGCCCTCTACTGCCTTGAGGAGCTATTGCATTCCATTGGAAATTGGCTGGTGTGTTTTTTGAGCCGTGCGAGCGGGGTTTAAATACTCGCTACGAGGGCCATTTCATGTATCCACGACAAGATATAATAATGATAATCTAGCGTTGATTTCAGGATGATTAGATAATCAGCCGAAAAATTAAAACGTGATGACTGGATTACACTAAAATGCCTTTTTCTCATCTTTTTCCTGGAATTACACCCAAACCATACTCTATTCAAAACGGTATAAAACGGAAAAGTACGGATGAAAAAACTATCTGTTTTGGGCATGTTGACTGGAAGTAACTCACTCCAGTCGACGCCGTTATTAGACCCATAGATATAATATAAGATATATTTTAAGCACTCGCAAATGTCAGTCTAAAACTATATCCATTGAATAAGTCAATGTGTTAATGATCTGAAAAGAAAATTACTTTGCATCTGCTTAGTGGAGGCATGGCTACATCAACGACACAGCTATCAATAATGATAGAGACCTGTCCACCAGACCAGACTCGCTTTCATCAATTGAGGAGGAGGGGTTTCAGCCATTTTCTCCTCAAATCCTTTGTTTAGAATCACAGAACTAGGTGAGTTCATGTTGATGGAATATCTTGCCATTGAACTCAACCAAATTTACCATAATAGTCACAATATATCGCCCGCCTTGACACTCACCAATATTTATAGAGGAGTTCTCTGAACTGATCTCACTATGTGTTACCAGATACGATAAGGTGATCCTAAACGGAGACCTGAATATTCACTTTAATAGAAAAGCAGACTCCAAAACTATAGAGCTTACAAATCTAGTGGATAGCTTTGATCTAACGCAGCATATAACAAATGCAACTCACCGGCATGGAAATACATTCGATTTAGTGATAACAACTGGGCTAAGCATAAAACATTTCTCTAACTGAATTACCTCTCTCCGACCATCACTGCATATTCTTTGATGCTCAAATAACCTTTACTGTCTAAAACTAAAAAAGAAGTTATAGTTCAAAAGAGGCTCCTAAATGACGAAGCTGAATCAAAGTTCACTGATCTTATCAGACTATATGAACCACACAATCATGACAGCTTTTTAAATGAAATCCAGAATCCCCTTTTCCACCATCGATCTACTGCTCAACACTACCCCCACTCCTCTGCAGTCTTCAACAGTTAAATGTGAAGAACTTGCAAAAATGTCAGAAGCCCGCTTCAACCAGTGTGCTTTGGCAGAGCTGCTCTAATAGTTCGAACAACTGTTCTGTAAAGTAATTTAGAACTGGACTTTGTAAAGAAACGCAAAATATTAAGGGGCTACTCTAATAGTTTGAATAACTGTTCTATAAAGTAATTTAGAACTGAACTTTTGTTTTGTGCAAAATGGGGGGTAAGCTTAAGGGGTTAACAACAAAATAACTTCCAGCATTACTCATGATGGAAATAAAGCTGATTACAGCAAACCGCACCATGTAACCATGAGAAGATTCACATGAGCTTAGCTAAACTCACATTAGATGAGCGTTGCAAGAATGTAACTCATCCATCTCAGACATTGATCCTGTACCTACCGCATTTTTTTCCGACAGCAGTTGTAAAACCCTTATTAAAAAAGACCTAACTTAGATGGTAATGTACTGACAAACTATAGACCCATATCCAACCTCCCATTCATTAGTAAAGTACTTGAAAAGATAGTTTCAGTTCAAATAAATTATTTTCTTGAAGAAAACAACATCTTAGAAGAATTTCAGTCGGGGTTCAGAAAATATATAGCACTGAAACTCACCAAAATAATCAGCGACCTCAGACTAAACTGACGAGAATAAGGTCTCCATCCTTATCCTGCCAGATCCCAGTGCAGCTTTCGATACAATTGATCATGATATTCTAATCAATCATCTTGAAAACCTTGTCGGTTTCTCAGACTATGTGCTAAACTGGTTCAAAACATACATCAGACGGAGGAAGTTCCATGTTAAAATAGGAGGCCATATGTCTGAGATATATGACAACAACTGGGTTGCACAAGGGAGTTGCCTAGGTCCTCTACTCTTTTCCCTTTACATGTTACCACTGGGTCGCAGGGAACAAACTTAACTTTTTGACTTACCAGCCATTTGGCTGGTAGATTTAAAAAACTACCAGCCAGGCAGATTTTTTACCAGCCAAAAATTATAAATAGCTTTTTAGTATATCGCCATGTGTTGTTATTACTATAATACTCTCATATGCTATTTTCAATTAATATCATAAACAACATAAGGAATTTTAGCATAATTTTGAGTGGACTGAAGGAATGAGTCAGCGTTAATAGTTTTAAATGCAAATAATTTATTGAAACATAGAAGTGGGGTCGGTTGGGACACACACACACACAATGGGGGACCCTGATGTAAACAAGACAAACGTCTTTCTCTGGTCTGCATCCTCTTAACAATTGTGTGTATTGAGCCGTACTGTATTGTACCCATTCTGCAATCTGTTAAATAAAGTTTTCATTCATTCACACACTGTTTCAACTCACCACCCCTGCATCATATTGTAGTCTAGTCTGTCTTCAAACTTCCAATCCCTCTCGAAACTTTTTTATATTTGAATATCAACATTATCTGTCCATCCTCAGTAATCCTCAGTTTACTATAATATACTCCTGACTGACTTCATCGTCTTTCCAAACGCACGCACACACACACACCCTTTCCCCAGTCCACACTGTCTGCTGTTCTCTGGCTCTGCCTCTGATCAGGATTAGCTTGTTAGCTTACGCTAATGTAGCGTTCATTTTGGGCGATGTGGGCATAAAGGAATGGCGACGATGCAAAGCGTGTTAGATGCATTTGACCCGTTGTGAGAAAAAAAAACACCACAGACTTATTTCGGATCGCAAAATAGCCGCACTGCTGTGTAGCCCTGCTCCTCTGCTTAATGCAGACAGCACGGACTGGGGAGGATATGACTCGTCGAGTTGCCACGGGTTTTTTTCAAAATAAGAGTATCATATGAACCGAACGTTGCTAGCTGACAGAGCCATAGATATTATGACTGGAGCTGCGGTTGGGGCGGAAATGAGACCCGCACAGGATTTTCAAAATAAGAGTATCGATATGAACTACACGCCAGGTGGCGGGCAGACCTCTCATTGTTAGTCGCCAAACCTTAAATCTGCCCGCCATTGGCGGTTGGCGGGCACTTATTTTGTTCCCTGACTGGGTGATATCAGAGAATATAATGTTGGTTTCCACAGCTATGCAGATGATACACAATTGTACATATCTGTTGAACTAAATGATACAGCTATCAACTCCATTACCGACTGCTTATTGGCAATAAATAAATGGATGAGTAAAAACGTCCTGAAACTAAATGAGAATAAAACTGAAATTCTAATTATCGGCCCCAAAACAAAAATAATAAACATTCATTAAGAACTTGGGAGGATGAACCCCTTGTATCAAATCTGAGATCACAAGTCTTGGGGTTATATCTATTCAAAACTGAACTTCAATTCTCATAATTAACAAAGTAACCAAAACATTGTTCTTTCATCTCAGAAACACAACCATTTATTAATCAAAACGATTCTGAGAAGCATGCATTCATATCTGGTTACTACTGTAATGTAATAAAACCACAGAGAGGCTTCAGCTCATCCAAAACTCTGCAGCCCGACTATACTAACCAAAAAGAAGAGAGCACATTAGTCCAGTCTTAGCTTTACACTGGCTTCCTGTAACATTTAGAATTGACTTCAAGGTCTTACATACAAAGCCCTAAATGGACAGGGACCTAACTACAATGCCAACACTCTAATTGCATGCCAGCAAGAACGCTGCGATCATCAGCTGCTGGACTACTAGAGGCTCCCAGAAACAGTCAAAAGAAGATCGGTGATGCAGCCTTTGTCAATTAAACCCCCAAAACTGCCCAAAAACATCAGGGAAGCCAACTCGCTAAAAATCTTCAAAAGACAGCTTAAAACCTATCTCTTTGCTCAGGCATTTAAATGAGACAACAGGCAGACTTGATATCTTGACACAAATTGTATTTTACCTGCACTATTTTTATTCTGCCTATGCACTTCCTGTCAAATTCATGTCAGTTCTATGCTGATTTTATCTTACTACCTCTCATGCACTGTAATCTGCCTATAGGCTCATTACATCAACACTGTTAAATTAATATACTACCGTGTGCTTTGGCAGAGCTGCTCTAATAGTTCAAACAACTGTTCTGTAAAATAATTCAGAACTGTTCTATAAAGTAATTTAGAACTGGACTTTGTAAAGAAACTCAAAGTATTAAGGGGCTACTCAAATAGTTTGAACAACTGTTCTGTAAAGTAATTCAGAACTGTTCTATAAAACATCTATAGGACTGAACTTTGTAAAGAAACTCAAAGTAAGAAGGAGCTGCCCTGTTTGGACTGTTCTATAAAGTAATTTAGAACAGACCTTTTTTTTATCCACTTTTTCTCCTTCTGTTTTTCTGTATTTTCCTCCCATCCCAATTTAGTCATTATGCCAATTCCCCCCTCCCCTTCCTGGTCATTGCGAGCATGTGCCCCCTACTGGTCGGTCTAGGGAGCCCTGAAGTCTATCACATGCTTCCTCCGATACATAGGAGACAGCCAGCAGCCTCTTTTCACCTGACAGCGCGGACTCTCATTGGTGAAGTAACGCATCGGAGGTCACACTACCTTCACCATTTCCATCCCTCGCTGTGCAGGCGCCCTGACCGACCTGTAGGAGTCGCTGTTTACAACGACCAAATTACCACCCACCGGCTTCCCTCCCGCTGACACCGCCAATTGTGTCAGTATGACGGCCGGCCAAGCCGGAGGCACCGCCAGGGGTGCTGTCGTAATATCAGAACTGCCTGGACGCCACGTGCACGCGCATACATGTTCCCTCGCGTGTGCACAGACCAGCTCAAGCAAACCCCCCACAGGGCTTGTATTTTGGTCTTGCACTTCTCTTTCTTTGTTATGCTATGCAAAGACTAGGTGATAAGTGCCGGGTACTTGGCGCACGGCGCGACATAGAGTGAAAGTTGTGAACGCATTTTTGTGTGCGCGCGTGCACATCCATGCGCACACTTCTACTCAGCGAACTGCTAGGACGGCGTGGTACCGAGTGGTACCACCACTGCATCACTGGGCACCGCTGACAGCCGGATTCGATACCAGTGTCTCTGCGGTGGTAGACAGACGCTTAGTCCGCTGTGCTACCCGGCCGCCCCTAGAACGGACCTTTGTAAAGAAACTCAAAGTGAGTTGAGCTGCTCTGTTCTGTAAAGTAACCCAGAACCATATAGTGCGGTGGCTTAGCACCAGATTTGAGAAGGATGTGGACACGCCGGACAAAAGCACCAAATTTTCCCCACGTGTTCCTCATCATCATAGCTTTCATTTTGGGGTAGGGGCCACGTCATCATGAAGGATTTCAAGATGGCCGCTATGTAAAATCAAGGTTCTGCCCATTAATAAATATCTTGGTCCATAGCGCACTCTATATTTGAGCGAACACAAAGGTATTGGTATCCCTGTAAACTAGAAAAGCTAAGCTTTCCATTGGTATCATTTTCATTAAGCCTAACTGTTGGGAAGGGGGTTTTAATAGGCAATGATTCAAAATTATGTTAAATTTTCGCCTAGAAAAAACTGCCATGCTCATCTTCCAAAAGGTCCCTTGGCTGTTCACATGAATATATCAGAGTGCACATTGGTTTTATAGGTACCCACAAGCCTCTTCTTTCCAGACATACCCACTTTGTCCAACTTGCATGCTATTTGGGGCAATAATCAAGCAGGTTTGTGCATGTGGTACAAATGTGTCGAACATTCTAACAACTGCCAAAAATTTGAATGTTGGGTTAGGGTTTGTTGTTAGAATGTTGAACATAGAAGATCAATTTGGGTGTCAAACTATACATTTTCTGGGTCAATAAATGTGTTAATGCTATGAAGAATGTCACCAGATGAATATTTGTACCATTCTAACAACATATTTACATAATTTTTTACTTGTTTAACAGTCAGACATGCATGAATCGAATAGACATTTTATTAGGATCACTCGTTACATTTATTATTATTATCATAACTCTTTAGCCCGTATAGGCGTATTTAACTGTTATGGAGATATTTTCGCGGGTCTTGTGCAGTGGTCTCGTGCCCGTGAAAATATAAGAATGTGTGAGGATTCGCCTGTTCCCTGGACCTTTATTCCCTGTCTCCTCACCAGCCCCCACCTTTGGACTTTCCCTGTCTACTCTCCTCAACAGCCCCCACCCTTGCGATGTTTTACTCTCCTCTACTCTTCAACAGCCCCCACCCTTTCGCAGCTGTCATAGTTTATGATTAGCGCCCCAGAGGGCTTTAAATACCTGGACCTCCCTCCAGTCCTGGTCGGGTCGTTCTTGTTACTACAATCTACTGCTGCGTCTCCGGCGTGAGACGTCGTGCCACCCTGGTACATCACCACCTGTCGCCGTTTGCCTGGAGTGGGACGCCGTCTACGCTCTCTAATTCTCTACGGGAGGTTTCCCAGTGTTCCCACTCCAGACGTCAAGCCGGCGCGCATCGCTTCCTTTTTCCACGGGAGGATGCGTCTCTTCGCCCCGGTCCCCTGGGACCCCTGTGTTCTGCGCTGCCCGTCTTCAGCATCCGAGGAGGATCTCCGTGCCAGGCCTGGAGTGGTGTTCCCACTCCAGACGTCAAGCCGGCGCGCATCGCTTCCTATTTCCACGGGAGGATGCGTCTCTTCGCCCGGTCCCCTGGGACCCCTGTGTTCTGCGCTGCCCGTCTGCAGCATCCGAGGAAGATCTCCGTGCCAGGCCTCCGCCGTCGGGCCCCTGGTTCCCGTGCCAGGCCTCCGCCGTCGGGCCCCTGTTCCCGTGCCAGGCCTCCGCCGTCGGAACCCTTTCCTCATCCCTGTAAGCAGCCCTGTCCAAGGCCTTACCCTGTTCTCTGTCCCTGTCTCCAGCCCGCCTCTCCGGGCCTCTGTCCCTGTTCCCCCTCTCCAGTGCCCCTGGTCCTGGTCCTTGACATTTTGCCCTGGCCCTGTCCCTTAGCCTTAGTCCCTTAGCCTGTTCGCCTCTTAAAGGCACAGTGCCGCATTTTCCATATTCTTTGACCCTTGTGTTTTTTGTGTTCTCCCTTAAAGGGACAGTGCCGCCTTTTGTTATGTAAGAAATAAATGCCCTGTTTTGGCTTACTCTCATACCGCGTCTCGTGACAGCTGTCATGGCTTAAGCGCAGCCAGAGGACAGCGTGATAAGGGACATGTTTAAAAAGGCAAAACATAATATAACAGGTAAGTCAAGTGTCATTACTTTAGTTATCAATGGTGGAATCTCTGGACATAAGCATTATAGGGATGGGTACCGTTCACATTTGAACCGATACACTGGTACCTGTGAATCGATACCGGTACCCTTTTTCGGTACTTTAGTCTCTAAAAATGTAATCTACCTACCTCAGTCGTAAAAAAAATAAATCCAAACTTCAAATAACTACACTTTCGACCGTTTTCGGCTTGCCATTGCCCAGACTGCTTTGTTGTTGAATCAAGTCTAATCCTAGGTAAGTGTATTGTAGAGGAGCCAAAGCTATATATTTAGGTTATTGTATTATATGAATGTTTATATGTTTATTTTTATAACCTTACATTGAAACGGCATTAGGAATATTGATTGGATTTAGATAGTCATTGAACCGTATTATTTGTCATAATAGAACCTTCTAGAACATTCGTGATGTCACAGTATGATGTCATAGTCAAACATTCTAGAACATTTGTGATGTCACAGTATGATGTCATAATGGAACATTCTAGACCATTCGTGACGTCACAGTATGATGTCATAATCAAACATTCTAGAACATTTGTGTATCTATATATATATTCAACAATTCTCTTGAACAATTCTCTACACTGCCGGAAATTCAAATAAGAAGAAGAAGAAGAAGAAGAAGAAGAGCTCATTGTGCATCTTGAAACAGTGCTGAGCAGTACTGAACAGATAGACTAAACAACATAGATTGAAGCCTTCATCTCTCAACCAAGGTGCCTTGCCGACCGTTTCGCTGTGGAAAGAGCCGGCAAGTTGATTTACGGCTTTCAGGTGAGGAGGAATTTTCATGTGTCGAGTCGGCGGTGATTTTGGAGACTGGGAAAATACAGTTTTCTTACCTTGTAGTGACGTGAATATTTAGGAAAATAGCTTTAGGATCACTTCTGTAAAGAAAGACTTCGCTGTGGAAGAGAAATAAACCATTTGGATAGCTTTGTTTTACACCAGAGCGGCTGTGGACCTTATTTTTCTTTATCAACGAACGTACTACTCACAAGTAAGCAACTTCAACCAGTAGAGTGGAACGTCGGCCCTGATACGTATATTGTGCGTGTGAACGTTGACATGAAAAGAAAAAAGGTTAAAAAAAAGTGCAAACTATTTATTTTTTCTTTCTTTTACGGTATCTCACATGAATGATACTCGGTAGTACCGATGTGTTTCGGTAAGTACCTTTAAAAGTACCGAATTCGGTACCCATCCCTAATAAGCAATACGTTATAGTTTAAAGCTAAACTATATGTTTTTCTCTCTTAGAAGAGGGATAACTTCTTCAGTTAGATTTGATTTGATCTTTATTTATCTCGAACATTTTCAACCTTAAACACACATTTGTAATAACAAAAAATAAATAAAAACGAAATAAAATACAAATACATTTAAATATATCTTCCTATGGAGGGTATAATCAACATAGCTCAAGACAAATGGTTTTGTTCGAGAAGGGACAGAAAGAAGCAAAGCTTATCTGGTCCTGCCCCTTACAATATCATATTAATATGTAATAAGTTATCTATCAATACATAGTTAACTAACGGAATAGATAGTTAACTAATCAAAGTATCAGAATGTTTATAGAAATTCCTGCGGCCTGCGGGCCATCCTCTGTACGAGAGCACTCGCAAATTATGCTGCATGCATGCATATCATTGTCAAATGGTGCACGTCTCGAGTCGTGCCACTGTCGGTCGCTTGGTTGACAGTGGCACGCACGAGACCACTGCACAAGACCTGCGAAAATATCAGAATGTTTCATAAAAATTCCTGCGGTGGCCATACTCTCAGTGCACGTCTCATGACAGCTGTCGGTGGCTATACCGGTCATCAACACCGTAATGACCAAACTACCAGGATATTCTTCATAGCATTAACACATTTATTGACCCAGAAAATGTGTAGTACACTGTAAACCCGAATAAGTTTCCAGAACTTAAAAAAATTGAGGCCATACCATGCCTCAATTTTTTTAAGTTGATAAACTCAAATGTTTTCAGTTGGCTAAGACTTACAATTCTCAGTTAAGGCAACTCAAATATGGTCTGTTACTGTGACTTAAGGTTCTCAGTTAAGTCAAATCAAATATGGTCAGTTACTCTGACTTACAGTTCTCAAGTAGAGTCAACTCAAATATGTTCAGTTACTGTGACTTACAGTTCTCAGTTAAGGCAATTCAAATATATTCAGTTACTGTGACTTAAGGTTCTCAAGTGGTGTCAACTCAAATATGTTCAGTTACTGTGACTTACAGTTCTCAGTTAAGGCAATTCAAATATATTCAGTTACTGTGACTTAAGGTTCTCAAGTGGTGTCAACTCAAATATGTTCAGTTACTGTGACTTACAGTTCTCAGTTAAGGCAGTTCAAATATGTTCAGTTACTGTGACTTAAGGTTCTCAAGTGGTGTCAACTCAAATATGTTCAGTTACTGTGACTTACAGTTCTCAGTTAAGGCAATGCAAATATATTCAGTTACTGTGACTTAAGGTTCTCAAGTGGTGTCAACTCAAATATGTTCAGTTACTGTGACTTACAGTTCTCAGTTAAGGCAGTTCAAATATGTTCAGTTACTGTGACTTAAGGTTCTCAAGTGGTGTCAACTCAAATATGTTCAGTTACTGTGACTTACAGTTCTCAGTTAAGGCAGTTCAAATATGTTCAGTTACTGTGACTTAAGGTTCTCAAGTGGTGTCAACTCAAATATGTTCAGTTACTGTGACTTACAGTTCTCAGTTAAGGCAATTCAAATATATTCAGTTACTGTGACTTAAGGTTCTCAAGTGGTGTCAACTGAAATATGTTCAGTTACTGTGACTTACAGTTCTCAGTTAAGGCAGTTCAAATATGTTCAGTTACTGTGACTTAAGGTTCTCAAGTGGAGGCAACTCAAATATGTTCAGTTACTGTGACTTAAGGTTCAACCTTAAATCCATGTGATTAAGTTAACAGAACTCAACGACATTGAGGCCATCCCATGCCTCATTTTTTAAAAGTTAATCAACTAAAAAATTTTAAGTTAATCAACTCAAATATTTGCAGTTACTATAACTTAAGGTTCAGTTTTAAAATCCATGTGAAAAAGTTAACAGAAAAATAACTACACAAGCACATTATATCAACTTCAAACAACTCTTTTATTTTTTTCTATTCAAAGAGTATAAAAGAGTATACATATATAATCTGTAGGCAATGTACAATAACACTGTAAACACAGTACACTGTTTTTGGACTATATATGTTAACAATACCGACCAGGTATTAGTGCCTTGCAAAGTGCAGATATGAAGTTTTCCCCTTTTTTTGTATGCATTTAGGAGGTTTTGTTCTTCATCGAAACTATTTATCTTACAAAAACATTGTGTTACAACTTCAAACTCTTTATATTTATTTCTATTCAAAGAGTATACATCTATTTATCTTACAAAAACATTGTGTTGCCCTCTCCAACATTATGGCAATGTTAAAATTGAAAATATATATATATAGAAAATATATATAGAAAATAAATACATGCATGTTATAACATGTACATACAATGTAATGTATATTACACATTTAATCCCTCTGGTCACAATAGTGTAATAATGTTTGTTATAAGGCTCTGAAAATGTTACTGAATGATGTATCAATGTATTTCCAGCAAATATTGAAATAATAAAGGGTCTCAATATGTGCAGTGCACATGACCAGAGCCGTTTACATCCTGGCTGAATTACTCAAATTTGTATAGTGTCGTCATAGAATGAGCAAACATGTTGACGGCAACTATTGTGACCGTTGGGATAACACAGTGTATCTATGTACAGTACAGAATAAAATGTATAGATTATCTGAAAATTGTCAATCCGCTTGGCACATGTAAAATTCACAAACGTTGTGCTGTATATTGGGTCCTGCCAATGTGGAACCAAAATACCAATCCACATTACATGCTATACAGCTGGCAATACTGTTAATAGTGCACATACCTACATATGGAAATGCAGCTGCATGTATTTGCTCCATGATGTATCATGGAACAAGATGGTGTTTTCATTGAAAGAGTTAGTCAGAATGTCAGAGGCACCATCCGTCATTTAGAGCAGGCTATGTTTGCAGAATGATAACTAGAACACTACAGTACTCTGTACTAAGAACACTATACAGTACACTAACTATACTGCCCTGTCAAGGCAGACCGCAGTAACTTCCAAACAGTGAAACTGAGAAAAATGGCTTTAAAGTTTTTTGACTTGCCATCCAAAATGTGTTATAGGTAGATAGATGATAGTACCCAGATTTAACATGTATTAATGAAGTAATCTTTAGGCATACAAAAATATGACGTAGTTATTTTAATTAACCCCAAAAAAGCAGATACTGCACTCTACTGCACGATTTCCTTAAATAATTATACAGGTAATGTACAGGGAAAGTGCAGTAACTTCAAATGCAATGTTGTTTTCCCTCCAGCTTTCATAACTTCACCTAGCCATTTTATTTGGATCATCATCATTCCAATATATTCAGGTATTAAATTTCATTTTCAAAATGGCTAGGTTAAGTTATGAAAGCTGGAGGGAAAACAACATTGTATTTGAAGTTACTGCACTTTGCCTGTACATTACCTGTATAATTATTTAAGGAAATCGTGCACAGAGTGCAATATCTGCTTTTTTGGGGTTAATTAAAATAATTATGTCATATTTTTGTATGCCTAAAGATTACTTCATTAATACATGTTAAATCTGGGTACTATCATCTATTTACCTATAACACATTTTGGATGGCAAGTCAAAACACTTTAAAGCCATTTTTCACTGTTTGGAAGTTACTGCGGTCTGCCTGGGTTTTGAGTGTGATTTTGTTGTTACTGCAGTTTTTAAAACCCCATATCTCCAAAACTGAGCGACATTAACATCTGAAACTTGGTCACAAGATAAAACATTTATTGACAAGGTCAATTTCACTCATAACTAAATTTTTACTTTTTTCAAGTTACTGCGGTTAGCCCTTGACAGGGCAGTATACTACTGCCTACAAGGTCTCAAGGATACAGTCCCACTCTCAGCATACAAGATCGATGGTCTGCTGCTGCTGACTCCCAAGCGATTCATTCAAGTGAAACGGAACTGAGTCCAGCTAATGGTGAATAGTTATTTTATTAATCAATTATTGTGTCTTTATTCACTCTAGTTGTGTAATTGACCAGTTCATATTCTGTATAAGTTCATATTCTGTATATGTTAATAATAACGCTTCTGTGTTGCGTTTATGGCTCCTGGTATATCGCCTTGTACTCTGTACTGAGAACACTAACTCTACCACTGCCTACAAGCAATGGAAGCAGTCAGAGCAGAGTGGCATTTATGCCCATTGCCTCCTATTGTTCCTCGAGAAACAAACATTTGGGACTTGGATGTTGCCTTTGAGATTCTGATAAACTCTTTCAACTCTAAAACTTACTTGGATGAAATTACAATAATGCCAGCTATAGACGGTTAAGAAAATTCGAACTGTAAAACTCTCAAATGTAAACATATTACATAAAAAATAAAGAACAAGGTACATTGAGTAGTTTGGACCTATTTGGCTGAACATCTGCAAAGTAGTACAGCAACTTTTGAAGGTATTATTTTGACATGACAAGACATTTCAGATGAGTTTCTATAGACACACTTTTGAGGTGTTGGTAAGTGCTTTGGGGTAGTGCATAGATTAGTCCAAACATTACAGGAAGGAATCACCAAATCTGGGGAAGCTGATCATGATATGACTTTCAATGACAATAGAGATTGTCACAGGCTGGTAGTGAACTGGACTTGTGTTATGATCACTGATTACAGTAAGGAATAGAAACTCATCTGAAAGAAGGATGTGGGGTGAGGTATTAATTTCCTTGTCATGTCAAAATAATACCTTCAAAAGTTTAATGCAAGAGCGGTCAGGTGACGTAGCGGAAATTGCGTTCGTCACCAACGCTGGAGACACTGGATTCGCGTGTTCGAATCCAACTCCCTGCGTTGTCACCAGCTTGGCTGGCCGTTCACACTAATACAATTCGGCAGTATTAGGGGGTGGGGAAGCTGGCGGGTGGGAATCTGGCGTTGTGGACAGCGACGCCTACAGGTCAGGTCTCGGCGCTTGCTAAGCGGGGCAGGACTTGGTGGAGATAGCGTGCCCTCCCACACGTTACACTTCACCAATGAGAGCCCTCGCTGCCAAGTGAAAAGACATCACTGGCTGTCGGCGCATGTCTCGGGGGAAGCGTGCGATCGACTCGGGACGCCCTTATACCGACTCGTAGGAGAACATGCATACAGCACCAGGTAGGGGGGGGGGGGATTGGCACAACGACTAATTGGGACGGGGAGAAAATCCATTGAAAAATCAGAAGAAAAAAAAATTATTGCATCATCAAGTCATTCTTGAGAGTCTGCAACCTGGGCGACAGTTTACCAGCTTCTAGACCTAGTAAAATCTTCTGAATGAATTCAAAAGTGTTGGTAAGTCCCTTGGGGTAGCTGAGGTGTAGTGCATAGATTAGTCCAAACATTACCAGGAAGGAATCACCAAATCTGGGGAGGCTGATCATGATGTGACTTTCAATGACAACAGAGATTGTCACAGGCTGGTAGTGAACTGGACTTGTGTCATGGTCGTCACTGATGAAAGTAAGGAGGGCCACTGCAACACCCTGAAGCTCTGGCTCATCAGACGTGTCCTGAAGGAATGAAAGTGACATAATAATCACAAATAAATCCATGGTTTCTACAAAGTGCAGCACAACGCTAAGTATATGGAGTTGTGTTTGTAAGTTGTTTATATTTTAGTTAGAAAATTTTTTTTGGTGAGAAGGTTATTTTTATTTAACCAGGTTAGTCCCGTCGAGATCAAATATCTCTTTCACAAGGGAGACCTGGAAGGAAGGAAGACTGATACTTAGCATTTTGATTAACTGTTCACTTAATATACAGTTGTACTGTAAATTATTTTTACTCGGACTCACTGTGCAGGTTTTGAAAAATCCAGCGACTTCCTCATGCAGATACACAGGCAGGGCATGGAGAACAGTGGTACGCCTGGTGTGAACATCATGGATTTCCTATTAAGATGTAAGATTAAGAAGAAGAAAAATAATTGTATTATATGGAAATGTTTACTGAACAAAGCTGATTTTAAACAGTCCAATCAGATATGTCCACAAATAACATGTTCACATCTTTAATGCAATCAGAAAAATGGCAAACACAATGGTGGACTAATTGTAAAATTCAAATGCTCATTTGAATCATTGAACCTGTTCAATGTTACAGAGGTTCGACCTATGACATGTATAATAATCTATTCACCTGTTCATCGTGGATTTTTAAAATGTGAGCCAAAGCATCTGCTGTGTTCCCAGTTTTGGACGCCTTCTGTCTGAATAACGTCATCAGTCGAGGAAGATGGCGGTCAAGCTCAGCGTAGAATGTGTTGGGCAGGTTCTGGTTGGTAATCAGCTGGAACTCTGCATACACCTATATTTAAAAACAGCAGGACAATATAGTATATCAACATCAATTAGTCACTTCAACTTGGTGGATCTCTTACTTTGTTTGGTTTGGGCTTCAGAGCATGACGGCGGGATTTCTGGTCAACCATGTCATTACATGCTTTGCGGAATCGGTCGCTGATGACTAGCTCGCGGGGGCGCACAGAACACACGCAGATGCGCCGCTAGAGTATATAAACCAGGCTTAAGAATCACAAGTTTCACTTTAAAACACACAGAATGTGCCAAATGTTAACACAGGAAAGAGAGAGCTGATCTATATTACCTCAGACTCCATTTTGAGAGCAGGCCAGAGGTCCATGAGCTCTTTCACTGGTGGTCTGGACTTTACTATGGTCTGTCGGCGCAGGGCAAATGTGGTCTGCATCAGCTTTCTAATGAGGGGCAGGTTCTTCTCAGTCTTCTTGACTTCTTCAGCAATTGTCTGCCTCAACTGCTCAAGCCTCAAGGAATCCTCTCCTTGGGGATAGTTGGGTAGGAAGTTTACTTCTGCTCGCTTGGGTCTTTTAATGTTGGAATGTGAAGGTTCGCCATCAGGATTGCTTCTACCTCTTTTTCCAGCATTTACAGTGACCTCCTCACATCCTGCCCGTCTCAGCTTGTTCCTGAAATTGCCCATCTTGAATTTGATGCTGTTCTTCCATCCATTGCAGCCGGTCTCAGATCCTGCTTCCTTCAAGCAGGGATGTTTGGCGACAAGAGCCGCAGAAGCCACTGCTATCTCTTTATCATTTGGATAAGCCTTGAAAGCATACATTGTAGATGCAAGCTTTTCTAAGATGTCGTGCTTTAGGTCTCTTGTCAACTTAAGGTGTCTCTTGTTCTTCTCAAATTCGTTGTTTCCGTCTCTAAGTTTCAGCTCAACATCGAATGCAAATGTAGGAACTGGAAAAGGACCTGGAGGCCATCTGCTTAGACGTTCTGGAGATGATATATCTGAAAGTATATCAGTAGATGCGAGAGAGCTGGAGTCGAGCAAAAGTGAAATGTGCACAACAGCTTTTTGTGGCAATTCCGTAATGTCATCAAGGGAAGTAAGTTTCCCATCAAAGTCTGGATCTTCATACAGCAAACTGAAGTCAAGGTCTATTTCCAACTGTTCTTTTATAATCGTGATCAGTGCATCAACAGAGGCGGGTCGTGAACTGAGTTTTAATTTTCTAGCCCGGTCTGGCTCAACAACACGAAGGATCATGGGTTGTGGGGAGGCAGCTGCCATTGTGCTATGGAAACTTGAATGAATCGCTTGGGAGTCAGCAGCAGCAGCAGCAGACCATCGATCTTGTATGCTGAGAGTGGGACTGTTTCGTTGTGACCAGACTGCAGGTAGATGGACAGTGGACAGATGTGGTCCGGTCGACAGACAGCAGCTCAAGGACCTAAGGAGTAATCATAAACACAACACAGAAAGCGTCATTATTAACATATACAGAATATGAACTTATACAGAATATAAACTGGTCAATTACACAACGAGTGAATAAAGACACAATAATTGATTAATAAAATAACTATTCACCATTAGCTGGACTCAGTTCCGTTTCACTTGAATGAATCGCTTGGGAGTCAGCAGCAGCAGACCATCGATCTTGTATGCTGAGAGTGGGACTGTATCATTGAGACCAGACTGTAGGTAGATGGACAGATGTGGTTGTGTGGTTGACAGCTCATAGGACCTAAGATGTTCTATATACCAGGAGTCATAGTCTCGACACAGAAAAGAAACCTCGTTATTCACAAGGTAGATCTGTTCTATTTGGCTAAATGTAGACAGTCCACCACTGACTCTGACGGAGAGAAACATTCCACAGACATAGTCTGTGCCATCAATGGTTACCTTTGATGTCTGGTAGATTGTGTCACTAACTGTGTGTCCTCTAATGTGTACCTGAGCTACTGCTGGTAGAGATGAAACCAGAACAGAGTCAACCCTGGATGCCTGGGTTTTTGGCTTGAAATATGATGGTGAAGCAAGATGATATGCCATCATGTGTTGGTGTCTGATTGCCATCGTCTTCAAGATATTTTTGAAGTTTTGAGTGTCATGCACCACTCTGTCAAGCACTTAACTAGAGCGGGATAATGCTCCACATAGTGATGTTTAGGACGGAGTTTAACTGCAGGGAAAACCTCTAATAGTACCTGTCTATGATCACTGATTTTGCACTGAAAATAGTCTAAGGTTTCATCAGTATATGATGGGCACAATGCTAACTCTAGCACCTCTTTCAACTCCATCAAAACTGCCCATGCTGCATCACCCACTGGTACTACACTGCCTACAAGTAATGGAAGCAGTCGGAGCAGAGTGGCATTTTCATGCCCATTGCCTCCTATTGTTCCTCGAGAAACAAATGTTTGGGGAATTGGGTGAGGTCTATCCACTTTATCAGCGTGCTGATACGGGAATGATGCAATCTTTTTGTTCAAATACTCTAAAGTGAAGTACTTTCGCCGAATCATCTCTTTAACACAGAGAGAAAGCTCCACAGGAACCATACCTTCCAGAAGATCGTGAAGTATATCTGGAGGAAATCCTGTGATTGTATGAAAGTAATTCAGGGATTCACGTAAGACACAGCCACCTTTAACACCAAAATGGCTGCTCGAAGTGTCATGTGCAGTTTGTACATGCAGGTCATGGCTGACTTTGGTTCTCAGAGAAAACTCTCCCTCTCTGACTTCAGTTGTTTGAAACTGTTCACTTGTGGCCAGACAGAATCTGCAAACATAGCCTGCTCTAAATGACTCCACAAAGCCACCGAATCCATGAGCGCCCAGATTGTCGGCAGAAACACACCAGATTGTGCCTTTGACATTCTGACCAACTCTTTCAATGAAAACACCATCTTGTTCCAGAGTATGAACATCACGCAGCAATGGAGCAAGTACAGCTGCATATCCATACCTACGGAGGTCTGTCACTTTTACCAGCATTGCCAGCTGTATAGCGTGTAATGCTGATCGGTATTTTGGTGGCACATTGGCAAGGACCCAATATATAGCACAAAGTTTGTGAATTTTACGTGATGTGCCAAGCGGATTGGCAATTTCCAGATCATCTATATATAGCTGAAGTGGTAGGATGAGATTCCCTGTTGACAGTAACTCATTTTCAAGGAAATGGGAGCCATCAGAGCATGACACATATTGACCAGATGTAGTATTTGGTTCTGTAATCTTGTCAAGGATGTCTGTGTTTTTAAACAACTCTTGAATCATTGAAAGGATGGGAACATACATGCTGGTATGTCCTGGTTGCTCCAACTGATACTCTACTGGCATTACACATGGATAGTTGCGCTCCATAAAGCTTTTTCTGCGCTTGGTTGAACACAACTCTGCACCTTCAGAGGTAGATGTAGACAGAACATTGCAGTTCATGACAGCGCCAACAACTTCATCCAGTGTAGGTTCTGCAATATTGTGACCATTTCTCTGCAATATGTCATTAACTGACTCCTTGATCAATGGCTGAGATAAGGAGAAGACCTGATTCAAGTGGTCTACT